>NC_092501.1:72405743-72710256 GCF_047511675.1 Marmota flaviventris | reverse complement strand
TGATTCTAGTCTTACACTAAAAATCTGTTAGATCTAGTATGCTGTGATACAGTCTTGCCTCTAGAGTGAGACTGAAAGATGCTTTCTATTGGTTATGTTCAAAAATCCCAGGAAAGATTTCTGATTTGGCCTACCCCAAGTTGGGTGGGTTATTCATTCACTTCTATTTTGAAATTTATTAAATGAGTATTTTGAGAATTAATTCTGTGACAGAACGTAGCACTATGTTTCACTTGACTTTACATTTGCCTACTAAGCTACATCCCCAGACCTATATTTTTTTTTTTTTTTTGTATTTTATTTAGAGACAGGGTCTCACTGAGTTGTCAGCATTTTGCTTTTGCTAAGGCTGGCTTTGAACTTGCGATCCTTCTGCCTCAGCCTCCTGGGCCAGTGGGATTACAGGCGCAAGCCCCCATGGCCAGCTCACTTGACTTTTTTGACTTTTTTATTCCCCCTCATGAGTTATAATAGTTAAATCAAGAATTTGCATCTTTTACTTAAGCAAGTCCATACTTACACAAACTAATCACATTGAATAAAAATAAAGGATTTAATTCTGCTTGTGTTACTAGTTCTCTATCTTGTAGCTTGGAACAAGGGATTATTCTCATATTGCTTCAATTTTTACACTTCCTTTCAAAAAATCAAGCAATACAAGAAGAACCACACTAAATTCAGCCATGTAATAATAATGAATTTGTTTTTATGTAATTCTTTTTAACTTTCTTGAAATCAAATCACAGTGGTTAACTGAGTAGTGTGGTTTGCATGGTCGCAGAAGAAATTAAGAGCAAATGATACTCAAAATGTTCATGAAAATTCAATCAGAAACCTACTGACTAAAACCAACAAAAGCTCACTTAGCACAGAGGCTGTTTCCATGTTAACACAGCACAGCTGTGATTCTGTTCATTTTAGCAATAACATGGTGAATTTAAAGGTTTGTTTAAGTATAAGGGGTACCTTTTTTTTTTTCATTTGACGTTTGTATACTAGTTTCTGTTAACCAATTCTAAATGTGAGATTAGTAAACATATGAGGGCTTTATCGAAATGCTAGGGGAAAAGGCAAGATTAGAATACAGAAAAAACTTAAAGACAGTTTTTTGTTTGTTGTTTGTTTGTTTTTTTACTGTTGTGGGAAATGCCACTGAGAAGGGGCATGGGGAGTTCCTGGCAGAAGACAGGATGCCATAGTTCTATAGTTCTAGATTTTGATTAATCATGATAACCACATAGTCTAGAGAACTGAATTAAATTTCTAACCCACACAGTAGGCAAATTCCAAAACTATAGTCATTACATTTGCTGTTAAGCAAAATTTTTACTCATTTTATTAGTCTTTGTCCCACTGTGTGTTCTGTATCTGTCCTGGAAACATATTAAAGACAATTTACCTAAAGATCTCTTGGTTGAAATCAGTGTATTGTCATGCACAACTATTAAAAAAATAAATAATAAAAAATAAACAGCACACAGAGGGAATGTCTGTCACTAGCTTGTCATGATTAAGTGTGTTTTGCAGTGCTTAGGATTATTCTAGAATAGTTAGCAGTAAATTAATCAATCTATTTTTTTGCTGTGAATGGATTATGTCTATTGCAGTGCCTAGAATTAAGGATTGTTATTTTTTGAGTAAGAATCTATAGAGTATAATTGTATTGAGTAATTTGAGTGAATATAGCATTTAAAGGGGCAAATAAAAAAGATCTCTTGGTTGAAAGCTAAAGGATTATTTTTAAAAAGTGGGGAAAACCCTGACATATGAGGGAAACTATTTCCCCAGTCTCCTAGAAGGGAGGAAACAGATTGGCAAGGGTGTTTATTTAAATTACTAAATTACCTTTGTACCAAGTTAAGGCTGGGGAGGTACTTATTTGCAAAGCTGTAATAGAATGTCTGTAGCAGAAAATCTTAAATAAGGGCAAAACCACTTTAGGACCTTGGCTGGAAGTTTGAACTATGAACATGAAGCAATCAGCAAGAAAATAATATAGCATTATTTCATTGATACAGATTGCCCTATAAATAAGCATAAATAAAGGAAGGGAGCAGTATGCCCAATTGCTTTGGTACTACATTTCCCTGGTAAGGAAGAAAATAAATAAGAAAGCATAATAATTTGCTTCAAAACCAGAACAATAATGATAGTTTGAAACATCTTTAAAAAAAAAAAACAAACAACTGGTCATTAACACTAAAGACCTATCTAAACTGGGAAGGGTAGACTACGATGAGACACAAAACACGTTTTTCCTTCTTGAGCTTTTTTTAGTCTCTCAGTGCTATGAAATTAGAGCAGCAAGCTGAAATGATTTATGAAATGAAAAATTCCTGCCCACCCAGTTCACAGACAATCATGTGCAATAACTACTGTGTTCTGCTATTTGCCATAATATTTAGCTCAGATGTAACCAGAAAATCCCACTACACACAGAAGAGTCAACCATAAAAAGAAACAGATTTCCTTGCATTCCTCTTATGTGTTTGTATACGGACACACAGAAAAATAATATATGCATATTTGTGCACACATCAGTAATTTTCCTTTTATCTTATCCTTTTGCTTTTCTTTTTGTTTTTCCAGAGAATTTAATTTGCTTTTACTTTTGAAGTAATTCCTTTATAAACTTCTCACTTCCTTTCTCCATATTAACCTACTGATCTTTTAAGTTCTCCACAAGATGCAGAGCCAGGTTTTACCTGCGTACTTAAGCAAATAATTACTTAAGCGAATAATATGGAATGATTGTGCTACAACAGTGATTGTGTTATTTGCTGGCTTTCTTTACAATTTTAATTAGTTTTATTAATTATATGGCTGCTTAAGAGTGTACAGTCTGGTCTGAAATTGTAGATAGTAACTTTGTGCTGTTTTGCAAAGATTTATAGAACGTATAGAAGAAACCAGCATTAATTGACACATGTAAGACCACTGGAAAGTCTCCATTCATATACATTTAACCTAGAACAAGATGAGCTACTGGGTGAAAATGAATTAAATAAAAGTAGTTGTATACTTTCCCCTAAAGACTATATATTTTATCAGAAAGTCCTATACACTAAAAAATAGAAAACATCATAAGACCATTTACAATCAGCCCTTCTACTAGTTCAGGAAAATTAAGAAATTTTCAAAAACTAAAATAATTGGGAAGGTCAATGAAAGTGGCAAGACTTGTGATAGGTTTAAAAGATAGGTAGTTTTGGACAATTAGACCTTGTGTACTATATATGGCTCTTGTCACAACACATGTCTAGAGTTGATAAGTATGACCAAACTTCAATCTTTCCAGTTACTAGTGTTTTCCCACATCCTCTGAATATTTGAGCATTCAAGGAAGTGTGGAGAGCTACAAAAATTGGAAAGCAGTGTTTCTGTAGGAGATGGTATGATGAAGAAAGGGATGGGTAGAGAGAATTTAATTTTCTTTTACTTTTGCCTTGGGTGGATGTTAGTTAGGCAGATGGAAGTGTCCTAACTATTCCCAAAGGAAAGAGTCTTTCATGACATTCTAAAGAGTTTTCTGCCACCAAACCACCTGCTGGCCCTTTCTCACCCAGTACATATTGCTGGAATGAGGATTACTCATTTTTAAAGGGGATAGGAAAATGGGGCAGGGGATAGGATACAGAGTTAGGATGTACTCAGTGCTTTCTCATTCTTTTTGCTGGGTTTAAAATAATTTATTTACATCTTCTTATAAATAATTTATTTACATGTTCAGATAAAGTCTAATGTGCTTCTGAGTGAGATATCAGAATGTTTTTCCAATTGAACTAAAGCCTACCTTTGATACTGCTGTGTGATCTTAGTGTAGGGCAGATAACTAAATTTGACATAATCTCCTGCTTCATGAATTTGGAAGTCTTCATTCTAAAACCTATATTTTTAAGATGGCTCCATATTTGACTTCGGTGAACTTAGAATTAACACCAATTTGTTAAAATGTTTTTTTTTAATTAAAATCTGTTTCTTGATTCTTTTTCAATCTTCTCTAGTTAGCCAAATTTTCTAATTCTTAAATTTAACTGGACTAGGGGAAAAAGAGAATAACCAAATTCCTCTTTGCTTTTTTCTATTGAGGAGGAGAGCAGATATTATTGTATTCCATTCTTCTAAAAGCAAAATGTGAATGCTACACTTTAGTTTCTAAAAGGAAACACAGAATAGCTATATATAGTCATCTGAAACTTCAGTTGGGAATGATTTAAGACCTTACTTAAACTAGTATAAAGAAAAAAAATTAACTAAAAATATTAGAGAGCTATATCACTAAAATTCAGATGATACTCCACCCCCCCCCCCCCCGCCCCCCAAAGTAAGGCTGAAATACAGAATCTCAGAGAAATCTATCAAGATCTCATCTCTCTTTATCCAATAGGTCTCTTCACTTTGGTGGATCATGGCCAGTAATCAAAAGCTCACATCCTATTACAGAGGGAATGCTTTTCCTCACAGCTCTGGACAGGACATTCTTACTGGCTAGTCCTTGATCATGTGCCCACCTTGTGGCTTGGAAGAAGATGATTCAGTTTAATTCCCAGTTGAATCATATGGAATGCTTATCACAAAAAAATAGGGGTTCTGTTACAAAAGAAAAAAAGGAAAAGAATAAGTCTATTTTAAGACTTCGTATCGGCAGAGTCCCCAGGATACTGATAATTTGGCAGTCTGTATTGTTAGACTTTGTGACAGCCCCCTATTATTCCTAAATGTTGCATAGGGTGTGCATTTTTTCTTTCAGTTTAAGCTTTAATTTAGTTTTTCAATACCTTGAAAATATTACAAAAATGGAGTAATGTGAAATATCAATTTGTTGAAGGGCTAATTGTACTCCAAATGTACTTCTAGCAAGGACAATCAACACTGTATGTTTTCTAGCATTTCTGTCTGAGCAAACAATAGCTAACATGAATTGAGCTGTTTTACACATCACATGCACAAATGATGTACACATCTAATGCAAGGTACTATTCTTCATGACCTGTACATATGAAGTCATTTACTTATTCACAATTGTCCAATGAGGTAGGTGTCCTTATCCTCATTTTGTAGATAAGAAAACTGAGTGAGTAAGGAATTGGATAATTAACTCAAGTTGCAGAGCAGTGTTGAGATTTGAATTACAACTAAATACCTTGTTTAAGTTATGCCAGCCAATAGTTTGCATAGATTCATGGTTTTCCATCTTTTTTTTTTCTGGCCAGCTTAAATTCACCTTTCTAGAAAAAGGAGTTAATTAAACAGAAAACAAAGTTCATGTATAGAATTTTTCATTTTTAGGAGGAAAACTGCATATTCTCGAAAACCTATTTAAAAATAACAACAACAAAAAAGCAGATATGTTTTCTTTCACCAGCAGTAAGCAGACTGTTCAAAGGTAAGTTGACAAAAATATTCATTATACTTTAAAACTTTTGATTGGTCAAACTAAAATTCAATCAATATCACTTGTATCATTTTTAATGTCTCTCTGATAATTTAAAGGGCTTCAGAATTTTGAAGTTGTAAACACGTGGTTTTCTTTTTGTGCCTCAACTCCTAAACGAAACCACATGGATAGAGAAATGACTTCACATGGCTAGTGAAAAATACCAAGTCATTTGCTCTTCTACAGGATGGTAATAGAGTCAATGTGAATTATCTTGGCATAAAAGGCATTGGCAAGTATTGGTTAGGACTTGTTTGGTTGCAAGTAACATATTGAAACTTAAGCCAAAGGGAAAAACTGAAACCAAAGCCTCAAAAACCATTAGAATATTTGTTCTTTTTTTTCTGCTTCTTGAATTTGTTCATTGCTTAGCAGTATTTTCTGCCATCTCAGTCTTTATAATAAATACAAAATACGACACTACTCACATTTATAATTTCCTCCAACTGTACCTAGAATTTCTATCCTGGATCCCAAAGTCTCAGAGAGACTAACAGGTTCAGCTTGGTCAGCCAACTCTAGTCTGGAACAAGGACAGAATAATACATGAGGATGAGAGAGTGTCAATTCTCAGAATAAGAGAACTCTAGACAATCAACTCAAATGAATTAGCACAAAGCCTGTTATTTAAAGTCATCTCTCAATTTTCACTCATTTAGCTGACTCATTTAGCTGAACTTGAGTTTTGACTATTTTCCTGTAATATTTATAACTATGGCACATTCTCTGCAGCTTCTAAAATGCATAACTCCAAGTCAGTGCACATGATCTTGAGAAAATTTGCAAAGGAACACAAAGAAAAGTTTTAATTTAAAAAAAAAAACAGAAAATTATAGTAAATCACCTGACCATATGATCTGTGTCCATCTCATCCAACATGCACTAGTTGCTGAGCAAGAAGAAACCCTAATTGAGGTAATTTTCATCTTTCTTTCTCCTTCTAGCTGCAGAAGAAAATAATAAAGATCAACTATAAAAGAAACAGCTGGAAGAAAAAGATAACAAGGAGGAAGAAGAGGAAGAAAAGGTGGATGAAGAGGAAGAGATGGAAGAGGAAGAATGGAAGAAGGTAGATAAGAGGGAGAAATGTTCCAATACAGATTATGCATAATTGTCTGATCTATTGGTATGTTGATTTTTCTACAAATCACATTTTTCTTAACCTGGATAGCCAAAACATTTGGGATTTACTACTTCAGGGAAGAAAGATGAAACTGAAGAGAGAGAATACTCAATATCAATACTTTGTTCAGATATTCATTTCCCTTATTTTGAGAAATTAAATACTGTTTCAAAAAGATGTGGGGAGAAAGGTTTGGGTAAAAGGTAATTCAACTGACCCAGGAAACTATGATTATAATAAGATTATTTCAAATTGAATAAGGGTCAATTACCAATGGGGCAAAGGCTTGAGATAGAAATAAAATTATGACAAATATAGAAAATTCCATTTCTTGAACACTTATGGTCACATAGTAAAATTTGTAGTCATTACTAATTCCATAGAAGAACCAAGAAAATGATAACATCAACTGTTTTCATCCAGCAAAATGTGTTTTAGGACCCTTGGGTTAAAAAAAAAATTAAAAATGATACCCATGCCCATCAATGTATACATATTTTTTCCTTCCTATCTTGAGGCCCTGGGAACCAAGCTCCCTGGCACTTGAATCGTTTGTCTGTATGTTCCAATGGAATTGCAAATTTGCTAGAAAATTTTATATTCCACTTTAAGATTTAAACCTACTTGGTGTTCAATATTTTAAACTTCTTCTTTCCTCTACTCATTTTCCTTACTTCCTTCAACCTTCTAGGGCTTAAACAGCATCACCAGAATAAGACCTCCTTGGATGCTGTTCCTTAGTTTGGCCATGATAAAAAAGACTCTTTTAAATGTACTTCCATAGAGGCCACATGTGTACCATATATAGGCCTTAATATAAATCATGAGGAGAGGGCCTCCAGCATCCTATGAGTAAAGTCTTGAACTTGGTATGCTATAGTAGTTAGTCTTTGATCCAAGGAAACCCACAATTGAATTAGCAGAGATGATTTCTTTTTTGCTTTCTTCTTTCTCATGCCCTTGGTAGATTTGTAGTGTAGCTCAGAAAACTGTATCCCTAGAGACATATAGGAATCATTCTATTTGCATTGTCTGCAGCTTCTCTGACTCCAATAAGTGACTTTTAGCAAGGGAAAGTGGTAAAACTAGACAGTTCAAGGGAATGAAACTTGTCATGGCCCCATGGTAATAGTCTGTCATTATTCCAGGGTGGGGAGAAGAACAAAATATTCATTATAACCAAGTGATAGGTCACATTATGTTAAGGATCCCTAACATACTACCTTTTCTATTTCCATTTGCTTGTTTGAGCTCTACCTCTAAATGGACTGGGGGGACAATGCCATGTGACAGACAGTCATAATAAAAAACCCTCCCAGCTTGGACCTTCTAGTCTAAGTAGTCATTGGACCACTACTCTCTGCTGGGATCACGCTTCCAGAAAAAAGGGACCAAAAAGCCATAAGTATATGTGCCTAAAAGTGTTGGGTTACAAATAACAGTTCTTTAAATACCCTGCAAGCTCCACATGAAAACAAATTATACCTAGATTTCTCCTGGGTAGCCATGTGTCCCTATCACCAACAATGTGATTTTGCTTCTATATTTTTGCTTCATCTTATTTACAAAAGGATTTAAAGTGACTTTTAAGATACATGAAAACTTTCAATTGGCATTTTCACAGAAGCAAAAGAATATTAGTACAATAAATGAAGTTAGGAATGGGGCTCATCTCAAAACTATATAAATAGTCTTATGAAGAAACCCAAATTTTATGATAGGGCAAGGAGAAAGGGACATCTGATCAGTAAGTTAAATCTGACCAGTCTAGTTGTCACAAGTTCCTAAAAGCTGTTTATGAAGAGGCAAGCCATCTAAGGGTTCCTCATGGAGGAGAAAACCCTCAGCCTTCACAAAAAGCTAGATAAAAGAGCTGGTACTTGACATAGGTTTCCTGGTCAGTGGGGCAGGAATACCATCTTAAATCGCTAGTTTGGATCACCTATGCTTCCAAAGAAAATCAGAAATAAAAATCAAATTGCCTTTAAAAAAATAACATTTTTCTTGTTTATATTTATTGAGCTTGACACAGGCAGATTTATTGGCAAAGATGTTAGAATGTGAAAGTAAATCCCTTGCCTTAGGAGGCTTCTTGTGCCACACATTTGAATTAGCTCCTGTGGAAATTCACTGAGCCTGTATTGCTAGAGGGCAAAATGGGTCATGTTTAACCTTAAATTGTGAAAGGAGCAATGCAGGAAACCAAGAATAGTTGGGAACATTCTTTCTGACTCTTACCACATAATACATGACTTATTTCTTTAGACTATGAATAGGCTTATCTGTGAGTCTGCCCAGGAAAAGTTCACCACCAAGCCAGAGTTGATATAAAAAGTAACAAGAAAATTGAACTACAACAGTTTTAGGAAAGTTAGTGGAAATCTTCATATGGTTGATAAATGCATATATGAATAGACTTAGAATTTATTGCATCACCCGATTTCTCAATTGAACTTGTTCTGATAGTGATTATTTTATTGACTCTTGAATAATAAAAATTCACAGGACAATGAAAAGAGGACTTTTGACCCCTTTGGGAGGTAAAGCTTACTCCTTCCCCACCCACTGGGGAATGGGCTACACTTAATGACTTACTTCCAGAGGATAAAGCTCAGAAAGAAAAATTGTGGAGAAAAACAGTGGAGAAAACTGCCTTAAATAAGTGATGTAGGCTACCATCACCAGTAACATCATATGGACACCTTGTACTACCTGATATGTTATGAAGAAAGGGGCATCTTACCTGTAATATTCTTCCACAAAATCTGGAACTGAAATCTAATGATGAGAAAGACATCAAACTCCATTTGGGAGACATTCTACAGGACATCTGGCCAGAACTTCCAAAGGTAATGAAAAACTAAGGAAACACTAGGCAATTGTCACATACTAGTGGAGACTGAAGGAATAAGATAACAAAATGCAGTGTAGGATCATTGGATCTCCTGGAGCAGAAAGTAGAAATTAGTGGGAAAATGAATGAAATCCAAATAATGTCTGGAGTTTAGTTCATAATAATATATCAATGTCAATTTGTTGGTTTGATTGATGTACCAAGGAGATGTAGGATGCTAACAATGGCAAAACTAGGTATGGTATCTAGGAACACTGATTACCTTTGAAACTTTTCTTAGATCTAAAATTAATTTAAAATTAAAATCCTATTTTTAAAAAGGATTCTTGAAATATACATTATTAAATATCCTGTGATCTATTCACATTGAATAAGGCATAACACTTTTAAATTTAAGAAGTAAAACTCTCTAAGAGGAGAAGACTCTACTAATTAAACATGAATTAGTTAAGAGATAAAGCATAAAAGTCAGGCTAAAAATCATTGGATCACAATGGACATGAAAAATTACTTACTGTAATTTCCAGAGAGATGAAATTTTCCATATTCTTTTATACTCCTTCAGAGATGTTCATTCTCCTTACACTTCCTCCCCCATAACATGAGCTTCCTAATATTAACCATGCAAAGTCACCTGAGTCTTCCTTTAGAAAGTTCAAAAGGGATTTCTTTTCACACCCGAGTTACTGTAAGGTATTTTCCTACTTTATTTCTCTGGCATGTTTATCTTGTATTAATTACCTTGCCTTTGCCATGAAGGACAGCAAATGGTGTCTGACATCCTGCTATGCTGAACTAGTAAGCAATGTAAGGAAGCCAGCTATTTTCCATCTCCATTGTAGACAGAAAGAACAGAGGCTAGTGCTCAAGTGAAGGAACTGCAAACACAGGTCTCCAGGAAATCTTTCATGATCTATTGCTGTCAATTCTGACACCAAGAGGATTTGACCTCTTTTTCTATGTTCAGTCATACATTTGAAACAAGGTTGATGAACATAGACTGGGAGGTTGGTCCAAACTGAAATAGAATCAAAGACTGAGGAATTGAAAAGGGAAAATATTCATGCTATATTTTCTCCATGAATATAAATGCAGGGTATTTATTTAATAAATAAACTGAAACCTTCTCTTCAAAAAAGTTTGAGACATTTGGAAACAGAAAGGAATTAAAATTAAGGAAGTTCATTTCAGTAGCTCATTTAATCCCTAAAATGTGAAGAGCACTGTATTATATTTCTAGAGAAAAAGAAATACAATTCTCATAAACCTAATGGAGAAATGACATAAATCTTTCATCATGGGAATTGACAAACTTTCTGAAAAGGTGATGAATGGCTCATACAAGCTTCAAATGAGGCACCTGCAACATACTGCTGACTGCAAGGGCTTTGTGAACTCTTTGGGCAAAAAATTAACACAAAGGGAAAATAAATTCTAAAGATTTGGAAATAGAAATGAAGTTAAAACTTTTCTCATTTTAGCCATTAACATTAAAATTCACAAAACCATTGAAAGAAATTCAATTCATTAAATGAATATGTATTTTTTGACCATATCCAATCATACTTTATAGATTTGCATTTTTCCCAAATAATACACAGTATGTGTTGTAGGTAAGTTAATATTAACAAGGATTACGATATTACTTTCCAAAAATTATTCTTTTGTTTTTCATGATACTTCAAACTTCTAGAAATGTTCTCTAGCTGAGAGAAGAATATTCCAGCCTTGTCTCAGCTTTGTTTTCCAGCTGTCTTCTAACATAGCTTGATGATGAATATAGAATGGGTTGTTTTTTATTCTCCATACCACACAAGAATGTTGCTGAATAAGATTCCCAAAGTTCATTCTGATTGGAAAGGGTTAGGCCTCACATGTACCCATGAAGATAAATGTGAAGTTATCGTTTGATAAACATAAGGGTTTTGTTGAGGAGAGTTCAATGACTACTCAGAATGAAATTCTCAATTTGGAAAGAGTGAAGCAAAGAATAAAGGCCAGGTAAGGAATGCCAAATATGTCCATCATATTTTCTATTCCAAAGTAATAAATGGATACCAATTTTTAAAGGACATCAAGTTTAAACATGTTGCAAATTCTGCCACATTTTTCCCACCCTAACTATCCAACTTTATGTCCCATCAATCTTTTTCTACTCTAGACAAGCCAGTCTCACCCTTCTAGGAATGTGTAATGTTTATAGCTGATTTAGTGTTTCCTGATATACTCTATCTTTGGAAGATTCTTTTTCTCCTTTCATCTTTCACAGAAGGCCCAACTCAAACCTACATTCCATTTTTATTTCCACTGTGACTGATCAAAATTCAATTCAATAAAATACTTCTGTACTAAGCAACTAACATGTAGAAGAGTTTTTTTTTGGAGGCACTTTTTAATTTTTATTTTTCACGTTTAAATTTATATACCTCATTTTATCATTCAATATATAGGACACTATATTTTTAAGTCTTCTGGTATTAATATTTAAATTATTTGCTTGGCTTTTCAAAAACAATACATCTTAATTTGTCTTTTTAAGAGAGTAGTGATTTTAGAAGTGTTTCCTTTTGGGTAGGGATAGAAATTGCTTCTGAGTCACAGCAAGCAGTGGGTTGGTTGCATTTTAAACTCCAAGGATCCCATTCAGATCAACAATATCCCAAGGAATAGAAAACTGAGGACCTCCCTAGATATAAAGTAAGTAACAGCAAGCATAAGGAGAGGATTGCTGTGAACTGATGGAGGAGAGTAGGCTCATTGTGGTTTACTAACTGGAGACAAGGTAAATGAGATCGTGCATGTACAAGCCTGGTAGACGCCAGGGCCAGTTGATGGGAAGTCAGGGAAGGCCCAGCTAGCTTCTTTCAAGGGATACAACAAAAGAGACATCTTGGAAATTACAAAATACATGTATGAAGATTTGAATTTGGTGCTAACACACCTTATATACAAACAGAGATATGAAAAATTGTGGTATATATGTGTATTAAGAATTACAATGCAAAAAAATAGATTTTTTCATGCTTTATAAGTTGTAAGATATTAGAAGCAAAATCAGAATTCATGAATATTATTTACCAAAATGAATGTGAGTTGTGTGATCTTTTTTTAATTTGTTTTAAATAGTTACACATGACAGTACAATGATCTTGACAAGAAGAAGATTGTTTTATTTTAAGAGCATGAGGTGTTTGAAATACTCATGGAATAGCTACATAGAGATGTTTAGAGTCTAGAAAATTGAAGATTTCGACTTACTGATAGTTTAGGGGATGTAGACCTACCCACTTAGAAATGGAAAGATATAAGATTGCCTAACTAAGGCAAGACTATGTAGAAATAAGAGAACTAAAGACAAAATACTGCACAAGAAGCAGGTTAGGCATCAAACTATGGCGATTGAGTAGTGTCAGGCACAGAAAGAGAACAAGATTAAAAAGGAGAATATTCAAATATGTCTAATACAGTTAAATTAAGTATATGAAATTTGGTTTACTAGTTTTCACCATTGCCTACTTAGACTATTTCCCCTAGTTTAAACTTTGCTAAAACAGAATTTGATTTATTGCTGATACATATTGTATTAATTTTGTCTCAATCACTAGGCTTGGTCAGCAGAAAATGAACCTTGTGATATAAATATGGTTACCTCTTCCCTTCCACTGGGCACAGGTCAGAAAATTTGCAAAGATGGGAGCATGAAAAAGACTCACCACCGCAAAATGTGTCTTCTTTGACAAAAAAAAAAAAATTGTTATTCAAAAATTCTAGTCAACATTCTCCACCCTATGTGCCTATCATTAAAATGAAAAGGAGTTCTGCTCGGACAGAGGTAGCACCAAATATATATAGCACTTTAGAAATTTTGTCAAGAAGTATAGATTGAGGAAGAAGTAAAGTAAAGCATTTTGTTTAAGATAGGAGCTAATGAAGATGGAGTTTCAAAAAGCCTTCAAGAGAACAGCTACTACAAGTGCTGAGAACAATTATTCTGGTGGAGAGTGTTGCCTCACCAGTGGAGTGAGCTGGGTATTTCAGAAAAGAGTGAAAAGTTTTTTAAGAAATAAGCTATCATAATATTAATAACATGAGTCTAATGTTATGTAACCTATTCTTTTTTAAATTTTTTATTTGTTTTAATTAGTTATACATTACAGTAGAATGCATTTATGACTTTGATATATCACACATACATGTGATACTCATTTAGTTCTTGCTAACGAGGGAAATGTATTTTCAATTAATAATTCAATGCATTTGTGCATTAGTAGATGAATATTTTGAATGCCATCTTTAATATAAGAAATTGAAATTAGATGTTCTTTAAAACTGATTCACAGACACTCAATAGCTCTATTATTACATCTGGTTGGATATAAATCTATCTCCAGTTATGTTGGTGATGCTAAAGAATTACCAAAGATAACTGTCATTTTCTTACAAATGGAGTGCTTTCCAATTGATTTTAAAATGCAATAATCAGCCTATTTATGTAATCTACGTACTTGACTACACTTCCTAGTATTCAATATCATATTGGTAGATGTTATATTGTATTCTAGAACTTTTTTTCTTAACCTCCTAATGCTTTATCAGGCCATATAGTTTTGTCTTCTCCTGGCTTTCCAATAGGTTTCTGTTTACTTTTCTTATCACTGAACAATTTAATGAAATTGCATTCTTTTATTTAATTTTTTAATTTGTTCTAATTACTTATACATAACAATAGAATGCCTTTTGACACATCATACATAAAGGAAATATAATTTCTCATTCTTCTGGTCGTACATGATGTAGAGTTACAGAGGTCATGTAAACATATATGCACGTAGGTTATTAATATCCAATTAATTCTATTATCATATTCCCTCCTCTCCTTTCACTCCCTTCTGTTTAATCCAAAATCCCTCTATCTCCCCCTTCCCTTATTGTGAATTAGCATCCACATATCAGAGAAAACATTAGGCCTTTGGTTCTTTTGGGATTGGCTTATTTTGCTTAGCATAATATTCTTCAGTTCCATTCATCTACTGGCAAATGCCATAATTTCATTCTTCTTTAAGGCTGAGTAATATTCTATTGTGTATATGTACCACAATTTCTTTATCTATTCATCTGTTGAAGAGCACCTAGGTTGGTTCCATTGTTTAACTATTACAAATTGAGCTGCTATAAACATTGATTCCTAATACACATAGAGAGCACAATTTTTCATATCTCTGGTTGTGTACACAGTATATTCACACCAATTTGTGTCTTCATAAGTGTATTTTGGGTATAGACCTAGAAGCGGGATAACTGGGTCAAATGGTGGTTCCATTCCAAGTTTTCTGATGAATCTCCATACTACTTTCCACAGTGGTTGCACCAATTTACAATTCCACCAGCAATGTATGAATATTTATTTTCCCCACATTTTTGCCAACATATATATTGTTTCTTGTATTCTTGATTATTGCCATTTTGTCTGGAGTGAAATGGACTTTCAGTATAGTTTTGATTTTCATTTCTCTAATTGCTAGAAAAGTTGAGTATGTTTTCATATATTTGTTGAATTGCTTCTTCTATGAAGTGTCTGTTCAGTTCCTTAGCCCATTTATTGATTGGGTTATTTGAAACTGCTTTCTTCTAAGTTATTATCTATTATTATTATTATTATTTTGTATTACAGATTGAACCCAGGGGTGCTTAACCACTGAGACACATCCCTGGTCACTTTTTAATTTTTATTTTGAGACAGGGTCTCGCTAAACTGCTTATCGCCTGGCTAACTTGTTGAGGCTGGTCTCAATCTTGTGATCCTTTTGCCTCAGCCCCCAAAGGTGCTGGGATTACAGGTATGCACCATGGCACCCTGCCTAAGTCCTTTTTTTCCCCTTAAATTTTTTTAGCTTTTTATTTACATTCTCATTCAATTTGCCTGGTTTTTATTTTTCTAACGAAGACATAAGCATTTAATGATTTTAAAAAGTAATGGTATATATATATATATATATATATATATATATATATATCATTACTGTTGAATATATTATGCTGTTATATATAACAGCAGAATATATTAAAATTCTTATTACATATGTAGAGCATAATTTTTCATATCTCTGGTTGTATACACAGTATATTCACACCAATTTGTGTCTTCATAAGTGTACTTTGGATAATAATGATCATTACATTCCACCATCATTAATTACTCCATGCCCCTTACCTTCCCATCCAACCTCTCTACCCTATCTAGAGTTCATCTATTTCTTCCATGCTCCCTCTCCTTATCCCACTATGAATCAGCCCCCTTATATCAAAGAAACATTCGGCATTTGGTTTTGGGATTGGCTAACTTCACTTAGCATTATCTTCTCCAACTCCATCCATTTACCTGCAAATGCCATGATTTTATTCTCTTTTATTGCTGAGTAACATTCCAATGTGTATACATGCCACATTTTTTTAATCTATTCATCTATTGAGGACATCTAGGTTGATTCCACAATTTAGCTATTGTGAATTGTGCTGCTATAAACATTGATGGGGAGGAAGGACTTAAGAATACAACCAGAGACCATGCATCTAATAGAAGAAAAAGTAGGTCCTAATCTCTATCATGTGGGATTAGGCCCCAACTTCATTAATAAGATACCTGTGGCACAAGAATTAAAATCAAGAATCAATAAATGGGATAGATTCAAACTAAAAAGTTTCTTCTCAGCAAAAGAAACATTATGTGAGGTGAATAGAGAGCCTACATCTTGGGAGCAAATTTTTACCCCTCACACATCAGATAGAGCACTGATCACTAGGGTATATAAAGAACTCAAAAAGCTAGACATCAAAAAACAAATAACCCAATCAATAAATGGGCCAAGGACCTGAAGAGACACTTCTCAGAAGTTGATGTACAATCAATCATCAAACATATGAAAAAATGTTCATCATCACTAGCAATTAGAGAAATTCAAATCAAAACCACTCAAAGATTTCATCTCACTCCAGTCAGAATGGCAGCTATTATGAAGATAAACAACAATAAGTGTTGGCGAGGATGTGGGGGAAAAGGTACACTTATACACTGCTGGTGGGACTGTAAATTTGTGCAGCCAATATGGAAAGTAGTATAGAGATTTCTTGGAAAATTGGGAATGGAATCACCATTCGACCCAGCTATCTCTCTTCTGGGTCTATACTCGAAGGACTTAAAAACAGCATACTACAGGGACACAGCCACATCAATGTTTATAGCAGCATAATTCACAATAGCTAAATTGTGGGACCAACTGGATGCCCTTCAATATAAGAATGGATAAAAAATGTGGCATATATACACAATGAAATATTGCTCAGAAATAAAAGAGAATAAAATCATGGCATTTTCAGGTAAATGGATGGCATTAGAGAAGATAATGCTAAGCGAATTCAGCCAGTCCCGAAAAGAGAAATGCTGAATGTTTTCTCTGATATAAGGAGGCTGATTCATAGTGGGATAGGGAGCAGGAGTGTGGGAGGAATAGTCGAACTCTAGAGAGGGCAGAGGAGTTGGAGGGAGAAGGGAGGAGGCATGGGTAATTAATGATGGTGGAATGTGATGATTATTATTATCCAAAGTACAGGTATGAAGACATGAATTGGTGTCAGTATATTATGTATACAACTAGCGATATGAAAAATTGAGCCCTATATATGTAATAAGAATTGTAATGCATTCCGCTGTTATATATATATGAAAAATAAAGAAATGTTTTTAGTTATTCTAGCACACTTCTCATTTCTTGACAATCCTTGCTTACTAAATCTCTCCTAGACATTACTCCCATTTAATTTATATTGACTTCTATATGTATTTGAATGATTCAATTAAAATTTAACATCTCAGTTCTTTGACTACCTCTTTTTCAGTGATCCTGCTCAGTCATATCCCCCCTCTTAACTTTATTAATCATTGCAAATTCTCTAAATTCTCAACTTCACCTGTCTTATCCTCCAAATACCACTTCCTACCTGTCTGGCTTATCTCATTTCATTTTGTTCAGATTTAAATGAGTTGTTGAAACTAATAATGAACCACAAGGTGCATGAAGATGTCAATCTCAAAAGGAGATATTTATTAATGAGGAGTAATATTTTGTAAAATTATTTCCTGATTCTATCCTTATATCACTATTCTCTGGAATGTAACATAACTAGCTGACTATTGCGAAATCAAGAAAGAAAGTGTAGTTGGGCAATTTGCTGAAGTGTTTCCATATGTGTATGAAGACCAATGTTAATAGAGAAAGTTCCTTTCCCCTGGCGGCTCTTTTTATCTAAAGAAAATCATCAACAAATGATGAGGATCTCAGCAGTGAATTCCTCTAGTTAACACCATAAATTCACACAGGCGAAGGCCACACAGTAAAATCAAAATGTGATAAAGGATTTACTTTTACTCACTGCTTATTCATTTGTGATATTTAAAGGCAATAAGTCAGACAGATTATTTTCTAAAAAGTGGCTTCTATGTTTTGCAGAGCCATACTAGTTGTAAAGCTTATAAACTCATTAATACTAATAAATTAACCCTTTATAGGAAAGTTAAAGGAATTGACAAATACAGCTCAGCTGAAACTCTAGAAATACCTGTATTTCTTCTGTATTTCCAAAAGGTTTTAGACTGTGCTATTCTTACCACATTTTCTTCACAACAGCTTAAATTTACTAGAAATGAGTGTTCAACATTGAGGTAAGAATGAACAGAGCCATGTAAAGGAACAGATGCAAGGTGGATTATTAGCAGTGTTAAGACACTGCCCCCAAAGTTTCTCTTAAATGCCTGCAGATTAAGCTAGTCACAGTTACTGTCTGAATACTATCACTAAAATAATTAACAACAACAAAAAAATTTCAAAGAACAGCTTTGAAAAAATAGCCTGTGTCATTCTCTATTTAAAACTTTAAGAATAATTCTATTTTGACTTTTCATAGTTATCAAACTCCTACACCTGGTTTAAAGTCACCTGGGCTTCATTTACCTTCACTCTACATATTGTTTCATTCTTTGACCTTAATTTCCCAAACAAATGGACTCCTTTTTTATGCCCCAAATATTCAGTGTTCTCTTTCCTCTATGGAACTTGGCATATTCCCATCTTAAAAATAATATTGTCAATTCATTTTACCTAGTTACCTTTCAACTCACATAGGTTGTGCCACCATGTCCTACAAGTCTCCTCTGCTCCCCTAAGACCATATTAGATCCCCTCCCACACTGATTGTAATGAGATCAGTGTCATTTTTAGTCTCACATCTGCCTTAATGGCTTTAATTGTTCATCTGCAAAATCCATACACTCAAGAGCCTCTGAGTCATAATTGTAGCCCTAGTACCTTATAATGAATTTTGTAACATCTAAAAACAGACAAACTGTCACAAATGCTGTCTCATATGATTGTTACATTTTTGTGAGTATGTGAGATAAACATTAAAAATTCTCAGTTTACAGAGAGGTGAAATAGCTAGTTCAAGAAGGTTAATAAAGAATTAAAAATGGCAGCAAGAGTTTGATTCTAGATCTTTGTTACAAACTATATCCTCTCATATAAAGGTGATACAATTTCTAAATTGACTATAACATCCAAACATGAACTTTGAAAATGTAAGTGGTAGATATGAAAGTAAGCATCAATTCCTGAAGAATTATTAGTTATTTTCAGAAATTAACTAGTATTCAGTAATATATTTTTACCAACAAAAGTACTGCAATGACATTAACATAACCCTGAAAAACATACTCATTCTAGAAAAGTTCTAGTCTGTGATGAGATAGAAACTAATAAAATTGGAATTCTTTGTGCCTTTCCTTGACAAATCACCCATTATATTTGACATAAGCTCTTTCAGGAAAAGTAGATATACTCGCTCAACTTTCCACCAAATATGCCTTGTACCAAAATCTTCCATTTCATCAACTCACCTTGTTCTATGAAGAGGGGAGAAAGTGAAATAATTATTGGCAAACCCACAAAAATATTACAAGCAAAAGTGCTTTAAAACTCAGAGATCTAGGTGAAAAAGATTGAAAATAGCTGACCAAAATTCTCTAACAAGGTATTGTTTCATGATTTAAAGTACAGATTTCTCATTAGCTAAAGATGTGAAATGGCTGGATTCTGTAGAAAGTAGTTGCTATAGAAAGGTAGATTTTTATGTGTCTTGGGCATACTGTTCTTCAACCTAGAGAGCTTTAGCTATGTCTACAACATTTTCTACATCACCCTAAAAGATTCCAGGAAATTCTGGCATGAGACAGAATTGATGGAGAACTGGGGATACAGAAGACAGTGTGGATAGTAATCTATTTCTCATTTCCTTCAGCTTCCATGTAAAATAATATGTTTTTATGTAATTTAAGAATCTACTCCTGGAAAGCTTAAAAGTATTCTAGATCCTGGACTTTGAATCATGAAATCAATGACTTAATAAGTGAGGTTTTGGGTATATAATATTGGAGTGACCCAGGTGGTGACTGCCGGAAAGAAGATTAGTAAGTACAGAAAGTGACCTGAATTTCTGACGGCTTTCTGATCCCATAGACACTAAAGAAAGAGGCCCTAGGGTTGGAATCCCAGTATATTGGTTTCTTAAATTCATAAAATTGGAAGAACAGTGGGATAATCAATGTGTTAAGAAATCATCTAATCTTTCATCATCATGAATATAAAAAGATTTCTTGACCTAAAATATACTTTAAAAATTCTGCATGTCATGCCGTCTCCAAAATTCTCCAAAGTATTCTGGCATGTTAGAGGTTCTATGAAAACTCTCAACAAGGAAAGCTTTCTGTCTTTATGTAACTAATCTTCTCCCTTTATTTGCCTAACACTCTCTTTTATCATCCTCTGAGGACATACTTTGGGGGAGTGCTGACCCAGTCTAACTCTTTTTCTGATATCTGCAGCTCAGAGAAAACTCTCTCTTACTGCTTTTACACTCTCTCCCCAAATGCAGAAGTGATGTCTTTTTCTGTCTCATCCTTGTAGTTTGACAATGATAGCTTGTTTTATGAGGGCATATCAGCTCTGAGGAGACAGAATAAAGAAAGGGTCTAAAATGAGTGCTTTTAAAAAACACAATCCCCAAATGCTTATCCAGAATTGGCTCACTAAGTGTAATGGCCCACTAAGTGGTGCCCATTATTTATATTTTTGTATCCTTGTCTTTTACTGCCCAGTAAGCTTTACCTCCTTCCTCCTCGGGATAGAACCAGCTTTTCTCATTGTAGAATCAGTTCTTGGCCCATCATGCCCCCTATCTTCCTAGTAGTGGGGATTGATCTAAGGGTAAGAACACCATGAAACAGTACTCATTAGAGTCCTTTGGTAAAATTAATACATGGATGCTGAGAAACAGCAACATTTTCTTTCTGCAGGGTTGGTTGAATTGGGAGGATGTGATTCCTGTAGCTCCTAGCTTCCCTGACACCGGAGCAGAGCCTCTGGAGCCAGGCAGAAGTAAGCAGCAGAGACAACAAGCCAAGTAAGAGGACTTCCTGTTGGATACTTTGATACCGAACAAAACAGAAGTCTTCCTCCCAGCTATGTGATCCATAAATAACTTCAATTAAGACCATTTAAATACAGTCTATGATTAGGAGCATCCTTCTTCACCAGGAAGAGATTATCAGTGTACAACTTTCTGAGATTTTGTATACAGGATAGAATTTAAATGTCAATTACATCTTTGGTAAATTATTTCTGTATTATACATACTTTTGCAATTAAAGATAGTTTATTTTTTCCAGACTTAAAGTCAGGCAATGACTTCTTTTGATTTAAGTAACTGTACATTCTACTATCTGGATTTGGTAGTCTTAAGTAATTGTTACAATTTGGAGTTGGAATGGATGCAGAGATGGCAGGGAATAAATGTATTTCCCTATAGTAACTGCAGCAAGAGGGACTCGGTATGTGTTATCAGGGAGAGGGTGTGAGGAATATAGTTTTTTATTCTGACTTCTTTACAACATCCTTCATTATACCCTCTGTACAATGACATAGGGGGGGAAAAAGCGTCCCCTTGTTCTCTGTGCCTTTCCTGTTTAGTAAGAGCTGTCCTCAAAGATGTTATCAACCGAACAGAATGTTTTGTGTCTAGAGTTCAGTCAATGAGTCAAACTGTACTGTAATGGACGTCCAAATGATGCCATGCTGACCCAAGTTCTTCAGGATCCCTTCTGATATCATTTAATAAGATAAGTGGCAGAACACCACCATGTGTATGCTCATGTCCTGATGACTCTGCCCAGAGATGTGTGTAGTTCTTGGGTTCCTTCCCACATGGCACCTCCTGCTGCAATTTATTGACACCAGATGTTCTTTGTATCAGTAAGACTTGTAGCCGTGTCTATTTAAAGCTAAATGGAATAATTGAAGCCAGAGCATCATACTTTGAATGAAGTAAATCAAAGCACATCACAGTCATAAAAATGCAGACTAGAGAAAGCATGAATGAGAGAAATCCATTATAAAAAGAAAGCCAGACTATTAGAGACTGAAAAGCTCAGATTAAAATTTATCAGCTCACACAACCCTGATCGGAATCAATCGGTAACTGGTCAGAGCTCTGACGCCAGAATTAGCGAGCATGTCTCCCAATATAAATGAGGCAGAAGTCTTTTGTCATAATGACCTCCTTCTCCATGACAGCTCACGGAAAACAATTCTTCATTGGAACCGCTGTGGGGATCAGATGCAAAAACTCTGGCTAATGATAAGAGACACGGACCTGAAGTCTAGTCATTTTACTAACATAATGCTTTAGACAGAGGTTTCAACAAATCAAGGCTTAACTAATGATTGATGGTAGGAAATGGAGACATGTTTTAAAGTCTGATTTAAAAGAAAACTAAGACAGGAAGGACAGTGTGATTAGAAAGGCTCAAAGCAGACCATGAACCATAAGCATTAATAAATGTGGATTTTAATAGGCACAGGTCTGGCAGCCAGCAGACAGCAAGAACTTGAACTGATTGAAAATAAATGAGAACTTTTAGTATTACTCCTATTAAGTTGAATCATCAGAGGCAATCATAAATATACCAAATAATAATAGTAATTTAAAAGTAAAGAAGTCAAAGCTATTAAGACTAAAATTACAATGTGCAAGCATGGCAGGATAATATTTTAAAGAAGTTAAGGGATGTTTTCCTTTTTAAAAAATATTTTCCAAGGCATTTTTTCCCCTATCTGTTGCCTTGTGAAGGGAAATACTTGGCTCAGTATTTATCATTTCAGCAAAGGGATATGATGGGACACAAAGCAGAAGGGGCTTAAGAGACTCTGCCTTTTGTGCTCCAAAAAACTTAAATTCCTTTGCAGAAATTTAACAATAAAATTCTTAGGCAAAGCAAAATGGAAACGTGGTATTGCATACCCACTGTTATCCAGACTAGAGAGAAGAACCTTTGAGTGTAGAAGAGAAGGAAAATATGATAAGGAAGTAAAGAGAAAGAAAAATTGTAGGGTCTTTGAGAGAGAGGCTCTGTGCTATGATTCCAGAGCAGGATGTTTAGAGTGTGGGAAGGGAACTAATCATCAGTGAAGGTCAAGAACTTCTGTGGAATGGGTCTAGACAAGTAGAGTTTCTAGAAAAACATGGAATGTTTCCATTGTCTCATTATGGAGTAAAAGCTATATAAATGTGTTCATACTGTAAGCCTGCCTCTGATATAGACTAGACATCATCGCCAATAGACTTGTAGAAACTCTGAGGATAAGAACTCTGTCTCAAAAAGGATTTGTACAGCTAAGGACTAAATAGGCCAAAGTGGATCTCTATCTGAGGAGTGGCTCTTGGATAGATGATGCAAATGACAGATGAATCCCAATATCTTAGTGCCACAAAAGCCTTTGGAACTGAGAAATAATCACATTACTGTCCTATAGAATAAGATTTTGAAATAAATTATGTTGGGTTATGATCCGGATGTCAGCTGTCCTCCCAAAATCTCAAGTGGCAATATAGGAATGTTCAGGGGTGAAATGATTAGATTATGAGAGTTGCAAACTAATTGGTGGATTAATAGATTCATTTAATGGATTAATAATTTGAATGGATTACTGAATGGTAACTGTGGGCTGGTAGAGAAAGGCTAGATGAAGTAGGTCACTGGGGGTATGCCCTGGGAAATTATATTCTGTCCCTAGCTTCTGCCACACACTCTCTCTGCCTCTTGGCTGCCAGGAGCTGAACAGCTTTCCTCTACCCCAACCATCATTGTGATGTTATGCCTACTCCAGGCCTAAAGTAAAGGAGACGTTGGAACATGGACAGACCCTCTGAAATCATGAGCCCAAAATAAACTTTTCCTCCTCAAAGTTATTCTTGTCAGGTGTTTTGGTCACAGGAACAAAAACCAGACTAGCACATGTTGTGATATAGAAAAGTCAATTGCACTTCAGCTTGAGGAATGCTATATAAAACTGTTATAAAAGTATTTCAAATGCCTTTGCAAAGAAAAGTATAGGCAAAGTGGATATGAAATATTGAGAAAAGGAAGAAATAGCTATTACATAAATAGGAATTGTTTTAGTATGTCAAAATGGTAAGTTCAGCAAAGAGAAGTATATGAATTCTAAAAGTCTTTGATGAGTTCCTCATCAACATTGGTTAATGGCATGTAAACGCCCCATGTTTCTCCATAGTTATAAGCTAAAGTAGACCCTGGTATTGGCTATTCTGACATATGACTTCATAAAACAACTATCCATCCCCTAACATTAGTCAGGAATAATTTAAGCTAACCACTCAAAGGAAGTTATTCTGACTTCATAGTGAAGCAGCATCAGTATCTAGGGCCAGATAGAGGTGAATCACCAGGATGGCATGCTATACCATAGTGGGGAATGAGAAGGGGAGGGGGATAGTGAGACACATACAATAAAATTTTAAAAAGAGAGAGAGAGATAGAGTGAAAAACTTTCATCTCTTAGGTCTTTTGAAGGAATTACAAAATGAACTAGGGAAAATAGAATTGTTTTGAAATTTCTCTTTTCAAGTGGGGAATAATTATTCATTTTTGATGGAAATAAGCTAGATGTCTTCATACATTTAGTGTGTAGGCAAAATTTTGAGAGAAAACAGAGAAAAAGTAGTAAGACCTACCAAGGAAAAGAATTAAATTTTTCTACATGTGTGGCAACCCTTTAGTGAAGAGAAAAAATGTAACTATAGGAAGTTAGGAGAAACATTGAAAATATAACCATCAGATAGGAAAGAATTTCTGAAACAAGATGCAAAAGGCACAAGCCATTAAGGAAAATGGATAAATACACATTTATTTAATATGTATATATATATATATCTATATATCTATATATAGATATATATATCTTTGTTAGACTCCAGAAGCAAATGTCATGCTATCTGTAAGATTTTTACTGTAAAGATTTTTTTTTATTTGAAGAAAAGAAATGTTAACTGGGGTTAATTTTAGAAAAAAAATCATTGTCTTTCATGTTCATTCTGTTGTTGATTTCTTCTTTGTTTTGTTTTGTTTTCATATTGCTGGGGATCTAACCCAGGGCCTCACACATGCTAGGCTATTACTACTAAACTACACTCCCAGCCTTTTGTATTGTTTTTATTTTCTTTAAAGTAAAACAAAAAATAATGAAAGTATACATTTTTTACCTTCTAAAAATATTTTAAATAACTTTGGAATATAGGACCTAAAATTAAGCACATTCCAATTATCACCATTACATACATTGAACAAACTTATTGGGGGTGGGTATTGGGGATGGAAATCAAGCCTAGGGCACTTAACCACTGAGTGACATCCCCCAACCCTTTTTATTTATTTATATATTTTATTTTGAAACAGGGTTTCACTAAGTTGCTTAGGACCTCACTAAATTGCTGAGACTGGCTTTGAACTGGGACTCTTTCTGCCTTAGAGCCCCCGTATCACTGGGACTACAGGTGTGTGCCCCCACACTTGACACATTGGACCAAGTTTTATGTCTTAAAATTAGACCTTTATTTTAAACGTCTTAGAAGAATAGAGGTGTTGATGGTTTGTTAACTTCTTGGGTCATCTTATTAATTTCCTTAAATACCTCAAACCCATTGTAAACTTCAAATTAAACAAGACATCAATTATTCCATTTAAATAAAAATCAGATCTTGCTATGTTGGAAGAAAAGCAATTCAAAGTGGAGAGTATTTTAGCCTTAGAAAAATATAAACTGCATTCACTATATTTAGCATCAGATATTGAGTAATTTGAATTTCTTATGTCAATATTGTGCAGATATCTACACTGCATAAGAAAGTCAAAAATGAATATTCTGGTTACCAAGAGAAGTGAAAGTTGAAACCAAACGTAGTTTAAGTGATGATTATATTTGTTTTCCAGGGTGTCATAAAAATACCAAATTGTCTTATAACAACACAAATTTATCCTCTCAGTTCAGCAAGGTCAGTTCCCTCTGTGGGCTGTGAAAGACTCTACTGTCTGCCTCTTTCCTAGTTTCCGGTGATGGTCTTGCTCTCTTTGGTTGTTGGTACCATTACTCTGATCTCTGCTTCCAACCTCACATGTGTTTGTTGTCTTTGTCCCTATGTCCATTATCTTATAAGGACACTGGTCATATTGAATCAAAGTCTGCCCTAATGAATTCATCTTAGCTTTGTTAAATCTGAAAGATTTAATTACTTCCTCATAAAGTCCCAGTCACAAATACTAGGGATTAAGACTTCAACATACAATGTTTTGAATATACAGTTCAACACATAACAATGACGTAGTCCAGAATCCCTGAGAAGGTCAATAAGAGCCTCTAGTGATAAATAAATCCTACTCAATAAAATTGACATCTAAGTGGTAGCCTGATATGAAGAACTTTTACCATCAGAGCACATTCCAATCCAGAGGAATCAAATATTCAAATTAACAAAAATAAAATACATTTAAAAGAATCAATTTCTTGCTTAGAATTTGAGTTGTCAGGGTTTAGTAGATTGTTAGCCAATAATATGATCTAGTCTCCCCATTCATTCTTTCCTTCAACAATTAATTCATACAATAAACATTAGATGCCTGTCTAAGTACAGGAGATAGGAAACTGAGTTAGAAGAGGCAGAGGAGCTTGGAATGTAGCTCAGTGATAAAGCACATGAATCAGGCCTTTGATTCAATTCCCAGCACTGCAAAAAGAAACAGAAATCTTAAAAAAAAAATAGCAGCAGAGCTATTGTCTGTGTGGAGGAAATACAGTTAATAAAAAACACACAAAAAAATGTGAAAGCATTAGGGACAGAAAAATGCTTACAACTATCAGAACACATAAAAGGCCCATTTGATCTCACCAAGGAAGTAGTGTTCCCATGAGCAAAAGTTAACGAGGCCAACAAGAGAAAATTCAGCCTTCCAAAAAGAAGGGGGAAAAACGTGCAAAAGGCCTGTCAGGGAGGAGTCTGGTAAGAACAAGTTGCCAAAGGAAGATGGCTAAGGCAAAAATGCTGAGAAAAGGCTTAGAAAGAGATGATGCAAAAGATGCAAGAAGAAACTAGAACATGTTCAGTCACATAAACATAAGAAGAAGTTTTACCTTTATTGTGGGGACAAGCACAACACTAAAAGATTCTTAAACAAAATAAAATTATTCAGTTTAGGTTTTGTGAAAATCAATCCAGCAGCATATTTTAATTTATAGATAGGAACACTGAGGATCAAATAAATTGTTTTTCCACTCAAAGAGCTATTTTAGAGGCAGAAGAGGGATAAAATCAAGATTTCTCCCCTTGTCCTTTTTGTAAAGTACAAATGTAAAGATTCCTCAAACACCTAAAAATATGTGGCTTCTCTCTCCTTCATCCTTCCTTTTCCAGTAAATGTCATGTACCTAGTTGCCTAAGCCAAAATGTTTTACCCATTTCCAGCTTTTCCTTCACCTCCATATCCAATCTATTAGCAAATGCTGCCAGTTCTTGAAAAAGATTTCTTAAATCTATTGGTTGTCTGCAACTCCTTGCTTCTACATTAGTCTATGACATCACCATCTGAGGTTGGGACAATGACAGTCATCCAACTGCCATCCTTGTCCCTTGAAACATCTATTTTCTATATTTCTAAGGAATTAATATTTCTATTTGATTGACTGATTGATGGGGTGAATATACAAATGTACAGTATGCATAGTATACCATTGTTCACTTAAAAATCTCAGTGGCTAAAACAAATCAAAACCATTTACCATGGCCTACAAGGATGTGCATTACCTAGCTCCTGGCTACCTTTTCAACATGAACTCTGACTTTTCTCTGTCATCATTTTCTAACCACACCAGGGTCTCATCCATTCCTGCAACATTCCAAAGTCTTTCCCATCTCAAGAATTTTTGCACTTGCTTTTTTTCCCCCTGCCTGGATTATTCTCCCACTTCATTGTCAGGAGGGTTCTCTTATATTTCAGTTGTCAACTTAAGTCTTACCTTGTGAAAGATATCGTTAGGCCATTCTATCTAGAGTAGAATACATGTGAATACATGTTTTTCCTTATTATTGTTATCTGCTTAATCCCATTAAATGTGAATTCTGCATGCATGGAACTTTGTTGTCTTATTCAACATTGTGTCCCCGATGCTTTCACGCAGTGTGAGACAAATGGAAGATATTTAATAAATATCGGCTCCATAAATGGAAAAGTATATACATAGCTCCATAATACTTAAAAGTCACTTTGTATAAAACTATAAGCAGGATTAGAAAAATGTTATGAAAATCTTCCAAACTTCTTATCAAAATAAATCATGACTTGTAAATGATATACCTCAGAAAAATATGCTTATTTTATGGGTAACATTAAAAAAAATAATTGCTTTTTTAATCTAGCACATACCTTTAAGGATCATAATGTAATATTATTTTTTTTCTAGAAAAATAAGCATGATGATTTTAAATTCATAAAACAAATATAATATGGATGGAATAATAGGGGCAACTGGAAACTTGATCAGAGAATGTATTGCCATTCTATGCCAAGAAAAAAAGGTGTAGAAAATATATCTGATTATCAAATGAGCAGAGTTTGAGATTTTTTAAAAAACACCTCTAATAAGCGTCTCCATTTTTTTCCAATTTAACAAATGGCTCTTTCTAATTGCTCAATTGTTGATTTCATCTAATTCATTTTTCCATAATGTAAACTAAAACTAAGTGGACCATTTCAATTTGAATGTTCTTTTCCTAAAGTTACTCTGTAAAATGACTTGGAAAATAAAGAACTATAAATAGATTTCACATGTCTGGGTAACATGTGTTCAACTTCTGATTATCTGGCTAAAGTATAGTTATCCTATTGATTAGTAGAATTACTTCTTCATTTTTATCATTTGTTTTCAATCACAAGTATGTTTTTAATACTAGTAGGTTTTCATAATTGAACAACAAATATTTATAAAACAGCTAAAGTGTATAAAGATAGAAAAGATTCAAGTACAGAAAATACCACTTGCTTCTTCCTAATCTACAGATTCTCATGGTAGAATCTTAAAATTAGTGGTCAAGAATACAGATTCTTGGCTCACGTCTATAACCCCAGTGGCTTGGGAGGCTGGGACAGGAGGATCAGGAGTTCAAAAAGCCTCAGCAACTTAGCAAGGCCTTAAGCAACTCATTGAGACTCTCTCTTTAAATAAAATATTTTTAAAAAGGGTTGAGGATGTGGCTCAGTGGTTAAGCACCCCTGGGTTCAATTCCAGGTACCAAAAAAATACAGATTCTACAGTCACTAAATACTGCCCTTAACTAGCTGCATAATTGTGGGTAAATTACCACAAAATTATTAGGAAATTATCTGTTTTTTTATAGTAAGATAGAGGTAATAAAAAACCATTTTATAGATTAATTAAATATTTTATAAGGAAATTAAATATTAAACATTATTAGCTTTTGGTTAATTTGAAGCAATAATAGTGATAACATATAAAGTGAGGGGAACTGTTCTTCTGGAAAGGAGGTTATAGTTTGAACCAATGTATTAGGAGAAAGGCAGAATCCCTCTTAGAGAAAGAAACTGTTTTGGATAGCATATATATGGTTAATAAACTACATATTTTTGGTCTCTCTTGATACTGATAACCTAGATAGGAGCCAAATGAACTAAAAGGAGTTAGCTTGTTTTACCACAGAAAGCATTAAGCAGTGTTTTTCTATGGCCTTTTGGCAGCTGGTGGAGAGGATGTGGTAGTACCTAGAAGAAAAGCAAGTAAGAATAGTGGCCTAAGCAAGATGGTGACGATCAAGAACAAAATGAAAAAATTTGAATGGAATTTTAGCTCATATACATTTCTTCTAAGTTTGGAAATAAATTGCTCAAAACTTGAGAACAATGATGCCTAATGTGCCATACAGGTTATATGATGTGGAACTCCTCCTTGGAATATATTTCTGAAATAAATATATATTATGTATTATGTATATTCATAATGCATATGTTTAGTTAAGAAAAAAAGGTTCTCCCATATACTCAGGGAAATTTCCAATATTAAAGCATTTGACAAATGTGTAATCTCCTTCTCCTTTCATGAATTATCATTCATAAATGTGTGTGTGAAATATATATATATATATATATATATATATATATATATATATATATATATATACAGAGAGAGAGAGAGAGAGAGAGAGAGGCTGAGAAGCCACTGTGCTGAATGTGCACATGAGTAGGCTGAGGTTACTATTACCATCTTGTCACCATATGCAAAAAGTGTGTGTTGGCAAAAAACTAACATACAGAAGCAGACAAAGCTTAGAGATTAGGAAAATCTGAATCTTGCTATATCTTTTGAGTCCAAATCAAGCTGAGCTTATAATCCTCCCTTGGACTTTATTACATGAACTAACAAATTCCCTTTTTGATCAAGTTGTCTTTTTTTTTTGGTTTGGGGTGTGTTTGTATGTGTGTGTGTGTGTGTGTGAGAGAGAGAGAGAGAGAGAGAGAGAGAGAGAGAGAGAGAATCCTAATTAATGCAAGACACCGTGCAGCTTTAGACATAGGACAAGTCCAATAATAATAATAAATCTGCAATAATCATGAGCATCAAAGGCTATGACTTTTGGTCAATGTGGTAGACTAAGATTCTACCTATGACCCAGCTTTTCCTCAACATTCATTCACACTCTTCAAGCATAAATGTTTGGAAATTTTCTTTTAAAATTTGAAGTGGATATATAAACTCAAAAATAAGAAAGGAAATTTCAATTAATGAGAAGTAGAAATTGCCATAATGATGCATCCAAGAGGTCCATAAGCATAAATGTTCTTAATATGATTGGGGTTGAGGGTTAATGCCCACATAAGTAATAATAAGTAACAATTACATAACAATTATTACATTGCAGACACCATCTTAAGTAACTTATGTAAATAAAGTTACTTAATTCTTACATATACCTCTGAGTTTTTACTGCTATTATTTCTCATTTCAAAGAAACTGGAGTAGAAGAGTATAAATTAACCTACCCAAGATTAGAGAGCTGTAAGTGACATGCATGGAAGGGAGGAAAACTATGCACTATTCATGAATAAGGACGAGAAATTCTCTATCCCTCTAGTGTAAAGGGGAAGGAAGAAGCAGCTGGCCTGCATGGAACTATTATCAGAAACAGACTCATCTTCATCCTCAACTCCACCAAAGAATAGCATCCAACACGTATCCTGTCCTGAGTAAGGGTGAGTGGTGAGATGCAGGAAATCCCTGAGCTAGACGCCTGGCATGGACCCCAGGTAGCAGCAGCTGTAAAACTCTACCTCTCAGGAGAGCTTCTGTAGCTCTGAGGCTTTCTTCTTCCAGACAAGATGAGCTAAAAAAAAAAAAAAAAAAAAAAAAAGTTAGAAAACAGCCTATGACTGATTAACTCAGCTTTTTCACTGCTTTGACCAAAATACCTGACAAAAAATTATTTCGGAGGAGAAAACGTTTATTTTGGGCTCACAGTTTGAGGTCTCAGTCTGTAGACATACTATTCACTTCTTTGGGGCCTAAAGTGAGGCAGAACATTATGGTAGAAGCATGTGGCAGATAAAAGCAGCTCAGGACATGACACCAGGACACAAAGAGAGAGTCTTCAATCAACAAGGACAAAATATATACCCCAAAGGCACACTCCCAGGATTCTCCAGCCACACCCTAAATGCCTGCAGGGACCACCAAGTTAATCCCTATCAGAGGATTAATTCACTGATTATGTTAAAACTCTCATAACCCAATTATTTCACCTCTAAACTTTCTTGTATTGTCTCACACATGAGCTTGTGGGGGACACCTCACATCTAAACCAAAACAGTCACAGAGAAATTTAATTCACAGACAAATAAAGGAGAAGAATATATACTCAAAAGCTAGAGATAATGGAACAATTTTTTTCCTTTTTTTTTTTTTTAACTGTGGATTGAACCAGGAACTCTAACCACTAAGCCACATCCCCAGTCCTTTGTATTTTATTTATTTATTTTTTTTGAGACAGGGTCTCACTAAGTTACTGAGGCTGGTTTTGAATTTACAATTCTCTTGCCTCCTAAGCACTGGGATTATAGGCTTCGGTGCCTTGGATGGAACAATCTTCAAATGACTAAAATAAGCACATTTAATTTAATCAGAGATAAATAGTACATTGTTTCCGCACTTCTGATATGCCCTTCATCATGGTCTACATGGAAGACTCAATTAAATTTAATAATTCTATGAGGCAAACAATTTTACCTCTAATTTAGTGTGAGGAAAATGAGAGCATGAGTAAGTGGTCTTGGCTCATCCATCTAGTAGATAAGGAAACCAGGACTCAATTTGGTTAGCCTAGCTCCAGAAGTGATTTTTTAACTAGAGGGCCAGATTGAAGTCCTAACTAGACATAAAATACATCACTACTAAGGTGTCTTAAATTGTATAAAACCACCCACTCTATTTAATTCAATTCCTCATCTAATTACATTCATCAAACTTGATGTTATAATCCTGGGTACATATTGATGAGAAAATGTAGGTGTAAGTAAGATGGTTACAGTTTAGAACAGAGACAAAAACATAAGATGATACATCTAAAAGTACCATATGTTATGATAAACAATTCAGAAGTTAATTCAAAATGATCCACTTTCAGAAATCAACTTTAAGTATAAACTATCTGCACAGAAGAAATAAGTACTATGGAGATGATATGGAAAACAGGGAGGGAGGGAGGGAGGGAGGAAGACAGGCAGGCAGACAGGCAGGCCATAAGGAAAAGTTCCCATAGAGACAAAGAAACAAAGGACACTTGGATTCAATAGATGAAATTAGGTGATAACTTCACAACTTCTCTCTTTGTAGCACACAAAATATTTTCATGATGTGCCTTTTTTTTTTTTTTTTCAAACTAGAATCCTTTATGAAGTAGGTAATGCTCATCCAGTAGTTTGGCTTCCTCATCTTCAACTCTAAGTGATAATGGAATCACTAATTTAAGACAGTCTGCTAGAGAAGTTCTAGCTGCAGAGACCTAACAATTTGTAGTAGATAGTGGAAGTTTGGGGACATCCTTTCCACCCTTTCAATGTACCTCTGTCTTCCGACAGGAAAGGAAATTAGTGATGCTTTGGTTTTGTTACTCTGCACATACTGCTTTGGGGGAGCTGGAATGAAGTCTCTGGCAAATTTAGATAGAACAAATTAGTTGATTTTCTTTTTCACTGGACAACCTTCTATGAGGTCCCAGCCATTTCCCCAAGAAAGGCTATCTTTATGCCACAGAGAGAATGCTGTCCCAGTCTAGCTCAGTATGGATAAGTCTGGATAGATAAGCACATTTACCCACAAATTTAAGCTGCATCCTCCAATCTTATCATTACTTATAATAATAATGATATTTGGATATTTCATTTCCTAAATGTTCTTTTTTTAAAGAACAATTTTATTTCTCATTGTGTGTGTGTGTGTGTGTGTGTGTGTGTGTTGCTGGGGATTGAACCCAGGTCCTTGTAAATGTGAGCACTCTACCAACTGAGCTTCATCCCCAGTCCCCTAAATGAGTTTTAATATTCTTCACATTAATCATAACACAGGTGGAAATGAAGGATAATATTTGCTAATGCTCTATCTCAGCACTGTCTGATGGAGTATTTTGTAGTAACAGAAATATTCTATAATCTAGTTTGTCTTATTTGGAACTATAGACCATATATAACTCTTGAGAATATGAAAAGTGGTTAGTACAACTCAAGAACTGAATTTTTATGTGTATTTATTTAAATTTCAATTCAAGTACATTTGACTACTGGCTACTGGAGTACACAGTGAATTTTTAATCCTGATTCCTTTCTTTGAGTATCCAGTTTTTTCTTTCCCATCTTGAATAAAAAGGAATATATGCAGGGAGACTAACAGGGTTAAATAAAGAATTTTTATTTTGACTTTAATCCTAGTGAGTATAACACGAAAGAGAATGGGGGGAGGGGAGGATCAATAAAATGTATTCATAAAATATATGTGATCACCACAGAGAGAGTGAAAGGAAGTATAGAGAGATCCATAATGTCTTCCTGGTGATGTGCTATTGAGGGTCTGCATTGAGTAGCACTTACTAAGCACTAGATAGGAGCACCTCTGTGAGAATAATATCACCTGGTTTATAACTTTTCCCAGGGTTTTAATACATTTGGTTTCAAGATGCCAAACACACATGAGCTGTTATTAATAGAAGGGAGATGGCATTGAAATACAACATAGGTATTTCTGCAGGCTGTGCAAAGACTCTATCTATAGTCTTACTTATTTCTCTTTGCTGAGTGTTAGGGATACAATAATAAACAGATGAACACATGACTGAACCTCACAAGCACAGGGAATTCAGAATGGATCCACTAGCATCTAGAGTATGAACTAGAAGGTGAGAAACCTCCTTCCCCTCGCAGTCTGTCATGGGCCTCTTGATTTTTCTCATCTCAGATTCTCTGTGTACAATGGCCTTTTCCTTTTCCCTCTTCAGGCAAAATTTATTTACATGATTATGGTCAAACCCATTCCTCACGATCTCTGACCTCCCAGCTCCAGAGTAAATATTTAGAGTGGCTCTTCTTCCGTTATACATTCTTCTTATTGGCTCAGCTTTACCCACATGCCTCAAAAAGGATGCAGGCAAACTACTGCTCCAATACTACCCCTACAATTATGTTTGATCAATATAATTCTGCAGAAATGGGTAAAAGTATGGTATATTAGGAACTACTCTAGAGGTTCAATATGAATTACTAATTTTATTCTCAAAGCAGCCTCAAAATTCACTTATTTCTTTTCTAAAGATGAGAAAGTTTGAGTATACAGCATAATAGAAGTAGCAATAACTGCTTTTGTGTTAAAGTATACTGCTTCTGGCTCCTAGTTTCTCTATCAACTTCCCCAGCAGTATTTTCTTTTAGCTAAAAAGTAGGGTATGCTGATGACTACTATGACTTATACATAGGAATTACCCTGAACTCCAACTTCATTCAGAGACTCCTTTTGCAACAATTAGTTCACAGGATTGTGTATGTGTGTGTTTGTATGTGTGTGTGTGTGTGTAAGAGAGAGAGAGAGAGAGAGAGAGAGAGAGAGAGAGAGAGAGAGAGAGAGAGAGAGAGAGAGAGAGATTCTGTATGCATATATGTATGTGTATGTTTGAGTGTCCTTTCACCAGAGCAAGAATGTCTTTAACATTGAAGAACTCATGCCCTTGTTCTTCTCTTTGAGTACACTTATCCTTTATTGTGCTAAGTTTAGAAAACTAGAACAATATTATTCATATACAATATTTCAAAAAAATAGTTCCCTAATCAAGAGCACTACTATTGACCAAATATCTCTGAATTTGTCTTTGAAAGAGAGGGAATGACTGCCAAGTGCTATTTTTTTTCATTTTTATTAAATGCACATGGAGGGTGGAGTTCCTGCCTAGTATCTGAATGTGCAGACAAGCAACAAGAACAGAGTTGACTTTAATAGCCCTTGGAGGAAAGAAACCATCATTAATGAGGAAAACAAATCAATCATCTTAAGTGTTCAAACATAAAAATGTCACCCTGTTCTTAGGAGTTTATAGAGTACCATTTGTCTGTTTAGTACCATTTTAGAATTTGCATTTCAAAAAATGTTTATATGTTTTCAAAATGTATTAAAATAATGATAACAATAGATATTCGCTGGACATTTACTATATCCTAAGAACCATTACTGACAATCTATTATACATCACCTCAGACCTTATAACAACTTTATTAGTTAGGCATACTTATTCCCATTTTGTATCTGAAGAAACTAAGGCTCCAAAGAATGGAACGACTTGCTCCAAATCACCAGATAGAAAGCAGTAGAATTAGGAATTGTATCCATAGTTGTGAGTCTTCAGCTACTATTATCAATCACTACATTACTGTACTATTCCTGTACTCCCCTCTTTAACTTTAGGGTTCTATTAGTGCAAAATATTTGCCTTATATTAAATCCAATCTGAGGAATATTTGCATAGCTTCTGCTCTGCCATGGGGGAGTTCATTTACCTTTGCAAAGTTTCCTGAGATACAGTTATCTATATTTCACAGCTGAGCCTAGATAACCCCTTGATTATTCCTGCCTTCATCCCTTGACGTGTCTCCCTAAGTTTCTGATCATCTAGCTCTTCATAGAAATTGTATATAATAACAAAATAGTGCTTGTGTTTGTCTGCTTTTCATCACTATGACCAAAATACCTGAAATAAATAACTTCAAGGAAGAGGGTTTATTTTGTCTCACAGTTTCAGAGGTTTTAGTCCATGGTTGGATAACTCCAAGGAAGAAATATCAAGGCAGAAGGATGTAGTAGAGGAAAGCTATTCAGCTTATGGCAGCTCAGGAAAAGAGAGAGAGAGAGAGAGAGAGAGAGAGAGAGAGAGAGAGAAGAAAAGGGGAAGAAAGAAACGGACCCAGAACAAAATATAATCCCAAAAGGCATACCCACAAGGATCTACTCCCTTCAACCAGGTCAAACTTCCTACAGACCCTACTAAATCTCATTAATCCATTTACCCATCAATGGATTAATACACGAATGGGCTAGAGCCCTCATCATCCAATCATTTCCCAAAGCCCCACCTCTAACATAGCTGCACTAGGAACTAAGATTTGGGGGACATTTCAGACTCAAAACATAATATTCTCCATTATTCTATGATTGTTTAAATAAATCATGATTTATCCACAACAGATTAGGAATATAACCATTAAAGAGTATGTTATAAAAGAATAACTATTGACATAGAAAATATCTCACATGATACTTTCAAGTTATAAACAACATGTTCTATATTATCCCTTTTGCCAAATACATACATAAAAATGTTAACACTGATTGTTTTTATTTTTTAACATGTACTGTTGTTTTTACCTGACAATGTTCATTTTTCTACAAAACCTATTGGTTCAAGGACAAGAAAAAGTTGTATTTTTTTAAGTAGGAAAATATTCTATATTAAAATCCATTCCATTGCTTTTATTAAATCTCAGGCAGGTAGTTGAAAACCCACTTTGTAGTACCTTATCCCATTGCCAAGAATAAGGCATGTAAACTGTCTTGCTTTATGATTACCTTTGTTTATGTTTAACTATAAAAACTAGAAAAGATAAAGAATGCTTTATACTTAATGCTCATACCTCTGAGTCCAAACAGAATACTCAAATTTCAGGTAGAAATTACATTTTAAGATTCCTTGGTTCCTGGCTAACCTCACACATTTATCAACCCTTAATTATCACTGATTCATTCACATAATCATTTAAGTATATGAATATTTATATATATATATGAATACAGTCATCCCTTCAGAATCATGAGTTCTTCCTCCATAGATTCAGCAAAACTACAGGTGAAAATTACTCACAAAATTGATATATGTACTGAACACATATAGATCTTTATCATTATTTTCATAATATTACAGTATAATTAACTATAAAGCATTTACATTATATTAGTTATTATTCAGTATTCTAAGCAATTTAGATAAGATTTAAAGTATATAAGATGATGTGTGTAGGTTATATTTAAATATAATGTCATCTTATATAAGGGATTTAAGCATCTGCAAATTTTGGTACACACAGGGGTTATGGGGACACTAAGGGGTGATTGCATATGTCATCATGATATATAATATAAAAATAGAGATGTATGTATTATAATCTTATTATCATGATAATATATTATTACATAATGTTTATATTGGGAATTGTATTTATATATAAAATGCTCATATAAACATAAAATATAACTATAAATATATTTATTTCATATATTTATATAATATATTTATAAATATATCATGCTGGAGTGTATCAAACTTTATCAAGATAACCCTTTTAGGGGCTGGGGATATGGCTCAAGCGGTAGCGCAGTCGCCTGGCATGTGCGGGGCACTGGGTTCGATCCTCAGCACCACATAAAAATAAAATAAAGATGTTGTGTCCACAGAAAACTAAAAAATAATTATTAAAAAAAGATAACCCTTTTATTCATGAGAAATTTTTAATTTCAATGACATGGAGGAAAGAAATAAATGATGACAATCTAAAGAAAATAAATGCTCCAAGCAATTATTTTTCATCTGGACCCTTCATTGCCTGGAACCTTTTTCTCCTACAAGTTCATACTTACTTGGAGAATATCGTGGACTTCCCTACGATTCAGGTTTTAAAAATATTTGTCACCCATAACCTATAAAAATGTGTTTTACAATACTAAGCTATAGAGTTAATTAAAAGAATAGGAAATAGAAATTTTTAAAATGGGAATAGGAAGCTGAAAGATTGTCCTGATTCATCACCCTGCAGATACAGAAGCTTTATTGGCTTAAACAATAATGCAATCCAAGCCACTTAATATTGAATTTCTAAAACACTGGAATAATCTCATTTTCTACCAGAATATCTTGAGTAACAATATTGAAAATTATTTTCTATACTCTACAAAGAACCAAGTACGTACTAGCTGCTGCTAACCATCACTGAACAAAACATTCATAGCTCTTAACCTTACACAGCTTATGACTTAGTGAAAAGAGAAGATGACTTAATCATGTAAGTAAAAACATGATCACAAGTAAATGAAATAGAAATATATGGAAGGGAGGGAAGGGAGGGGAGAGAGAAAGAGAGACCCTATTCAGGCAAGGGAGAAAGCTTTCATGAGGAAGTGAAAATTGAGCTAATATATAGAAAATTATATCCCCAGTCCTTTTTCACTTGTTTTTTATTTGTTCTTTTCTAGATATATATATTATAGTATGGTGTATTTTGACATATTTTTGCATACATAGGATAAGTATAACTTGTTCCAATTAATATCCCAATATTGTGTTTGTATATGATGTGGAGTTACGTTGGTCATGTATTCATATATAAGGCTAGGAAAAATATGTCCAATTCATTCTACTGTCTTTTCTCTTCCCATCCTCCCTCATTCCCTTCATTCTCCCTTGTGTAGTCCAATGAACCTCCAATCTTCCTCTCCTGTGTTTTGGGTTAGCATTCACATAGCAAAGAAAATATTCTGCCTTTGTTTTTGTGGGACTGGCTGATTTCACTTAGCATGATATTCTTCAATTCCATCCATTTACCAGCAAATACCATAATTTCATTATTCTTTATGACGGATTTATATTCCATTGTGTATATACACCACATTTTCTTTATCCATTCATCTGTTGTAGAGCACCTAGGTTGATTCCATAGCTTGGTTATTGTGAATTGAGCTGCTATAGAACATTAATCTCCAGGATACACAAAAAACTCAAAAAAATGAACACTAAAATAATAATAATAACCCAATGAATAAATGGCCTAAGGAACTGAACAGGCACTTCACAGAAGAAGTATGAATGGTCAAAAGTATGTGTAAAAATGTTCAACATCTCCTTTTCTACTTTTTAAGACAGGATTTCACCAAGTTTCCAAGTCTGGCCTCATACTTGAGGTCCTCCTGTCTCAGACTCCTGATGGTTAAGATTATAGGCATGCACCACCCCACCCAACTGGGCCACTAGGGTTCTGACTTTCAGAAGACAGAGAACAAAATTAAGTGTCTTGAGAGTCATACATTTTGATTTAAATACACTATGTTTGGTGTACTTTTGAGGCATTCAAGGTGAGAAATCAAATTGCTACCTATCAACATCAGAGAAAATTAGAGATATAAATTTGCGAATAACTATTTTCCATATTTTTATTGGAGTGTTATAATTGTACATGATAGTGGGATTTATTGTTACTTATTCATACATGCACACAATATAAAAATATGATTTAGCCAACATCACTCCCCAGTATTTCCCCTCTCCCTGCCCTCCTCCCTTCTCCTGGCCCCTTTCCTCTACTCTATTGATCTCACTTCAATTTTGAATAGCTATTATATACGAAGTCTTTGAAACTGATGATCTGAATGAAATGACAGTGAAAGGAGAAATGAGAGTGGCTAGACTGAAGCATGAAGAACTCCAGGATAATGACTGGGTATAAATAGATGAGACTGGGAGGTGGGGAAACAGGAGAAAAAGTTATAGAGACAAATGGGAAATGAATGTTTGAGAGAGTAGCTGACAGGGCCAAATGCTCATGAGAAGTATAAGGACAAAGACTGAAAAAATGCATATTGCAATATTGCAACATTGTAGATCATTATTGTCCAAAGTAAGAGCTATTTGTGTGAAATTATGGAGGCAGAAGTGAGATTGTGAACAAGGAATGAATGTAAGAGAAAATGAAATAGCAGTTACGGCAGTTCTTTCAAGAAGTTAACATTTAAGAAATGAGGCTATAATATGACAGAATGAGACAGGGACACACACACACACACACACACACACACACAAGAAAGAGAGAGCGAGAGAGAGAGAGAGAGAGAGAGAGAAATGTTGTTTGGTTTAACTTTACTGAATGAGTAAAACCAACAGGAAAGATCCAGATGGGAAGAGAGAATCCATGTGTAAATGAATAAAGGGATAATTTATAATGTAAAGAATCATATTCCAGTAAGTGTAACTTTTTGAAAGGTATAAATCTTTAATCTGTTCACAGAGAACCCATAATACCACCTGGTTCATAGTAGGCAAGAAATATTCAATGAGAGAAAAATACACATCTCTTAAGATTTCTTCCTTAACAGCTGTCATTGAGAAGAAATCCAAACACCCTTGGCAGGATCATTTTGTAAAGGTGATGGAAAAACTCTTCTATCACAATGAAAAGGAAAGATACCAGTAAGGTCTAAGAAGATTTCTATGCCTTAGGATGTTTCTAACTTATGGCTTCTCTTTTCTTCTGAAGCAGGTTGAGGTTCAGACCAATGTAAGGGGAAGAAATAAAATTACATAGATGCAGAGAATGCAGTTATTATTGATGAATGCATGAGATAGAAAGCAGAATTTAACTGGTAGTGCTGAAGGCTTCTTTGAGGTCAGTAGTCATGAACTGGTGATGGTCTTGGGTCTACATCTGTAAATTCTCCCATCAGGCCTTAGATGCTTTATAACTACATATGGAAACAGAGGATGGTTTGACCATTTTTAAGGTTGGAATTTAATCATATAGCATAGTTAAAAGACAAATTTCAAATTTCTTTTGGAATCATTCAGAAACTGTTTTCCATGAAGAGTTTTGTCTTCTGCAGACAGAAAACTCTTGTCACTGTCCAAAAGTGATAACTCAGTGACTGTGGCTTGATACATGAATAGAAATTAAATAGTCAAATTGGGCAACTCAACACCAGCTGCTATAGCTAAGAGGACTTCTAATCTAACAAAGGGAAAAGATAAGAAAATATAAATAGGTATCCCTAACTATATAGCAGAATCTTTCAAATTACAGTCAGACAAAATAAAAGATTATTGTATAAGACCCAGAAGACCTGAGTATCTTTCTTCACAGGCAAAAGGATTGAATATTAGGTATTTGGGGCATTTGATAATGGAAGTGCTTGTAGAACACCAAAAAGTCAGACATTTGCTATTATTCTATTTCTTATTAGTCTATTGTTTCTATAAGTGTTTTTTTCTGGGAATAAATTCAATGGGATATAAATAAGAATTTTGCTTAAATAAAAGCAGATTCTGTGATTATGTACATTTAGAAAACTGGCTTAAATATAGAGTTAAAGGGTTCTTTAATGCAACACCTTTTTGAAAGTTAACATAGCTATGCATTTTGAATATTGATTAAACTATACAGATTTTCCAAGATTATTTGGACAGGAGAGCCTTTTATGAGAAGTAGCTTGTGAGTATTGTAAAATATTTCTCTAAATAAGAGTTTATTATGGTGCTTATTGATATTTTTGGTTTTCTTCTATGTAGCCTAAGTTCCTTGTGATATATATTTGCCTTAAGTCAAAGTTTCTCAAGTATGGCTCCAGATCAACCATCTCTGGTGGTTCCTTGTTAAAACTGAAGATTTCTACAGGAGTGTAATCAGTAGAGTAGAGAAAGAGGGGAAGAGGAGGTACAGAGTAATGAAATAGACCAATGTATGCTATGTGCATTATGAACATATCACAATGAATCCAACTATTATGTAGATTACATATTACAGTGCACCAATACAATTACAAAATACCAATAATTTTTTTTAAAAAAACTGCAGATTTCTTTGCCTTAACTCAGAGGGGGAGCATAGGAATCTGCTTTTAAGCAAGTGCCCCAATATTACGTTAAAGTTTAAGAACTGAGGATTTAAGTCTACTTCCTCCCACTAGTTGTCACCACTTAGGCAATAATGTTCAATACACTTGGAGACTTATCTGAAGTTGCTTCCTTTCATCAAAACCTGAGTTTTATATGCTACCTATGATTCTGTTCCCTTATATTAGCATTCTTCAAGAGACTTTTTTACACTCTCCATCTCTACTTTGTTTTTCAGTCTTTGTTGGAAATACTCATTTTTTTGAAAAGTAGATTAGCTAAAAACATGAAAACTTTTCTTCTACTAGAAAACAATACCACCCAAGTATATTAGTACCACTAAAAGGAAGAGACAAGAAATTTCTTGACTTATTAGATAATGAAAAAATAAACTTTGTTTCATCTTCGACAAATGAAAATAAAAATGACTGGATTAATAAAACATCATAGAAATTGTCTACTTTGACTTACCTGTATCAATAGAGTTAAAATGGGATTAAATTTTAGAGTCCTCTGTGAGTGCAACATTCAGTTGGTGGAGTGGTATGGTTGGGTCAAATTCTCATCAATCAAGAGAAGTATTTAAAATATAAAATTCCAATACCACAAAATGTATTTCACATTAATATTGTATTTTAATTCAAAAAATATAATGCAGAGTATAATTCAATTTCTGATCGATACTAATATGGTTTTCCATTATCTTTGACTTTTGTTTTTTTTATGTCATAAATTTTCTGGTGATTTGCAATCTAGAACATACCAGTCTGAAAAAAAAATCAAGAAAATTTGAATTTTTTTTGATTATTCTGCAACTAATGAACAAATCCTTAGTTCTGCACAGGTTTCACTCTCTAAAATTACAAGATGGAAGTGTTGAAAAACAATGGAATTGTTGAATTCGGGTTATGTCCCTCCCTAGTTTTAAAATTCTATTCATGAGGCTTATGTTTCACTCATATGCAAACACAGACAATTTAAACATGCTGGATGGAAAGGCACTTTGATTATATAATAGACTTCACTGAAGACATGAAAGACAGTCCCCATTAAATTTATCTGTGGATATGAAAATTCTTGCCTCCCATCAGTAATAAAATAGATGTTGCTCTTTCCTTCCGTTGACTCTGGTCAAGTGGTAAAGTAACCTAAAAAAGAATATAATTTATTCCATAGGCAGGACAACTTGCTTTCAAATGTGTATTTTAATTGCCTTTACATTTTGTTTAATTAGGGTGAGGAGTGCACATTGGAACCGTTTGTATGGTACTGATTACTGTTTGGAATGCAGCGTCAGGGATTGAAGTCGTAATAACTACAAGTCAACACAACTTGTATCAATAGCTGCAGCCATGCAGGAGCCACAGCCCCGATGTTATGTCTCTTGTCACTAGCATGTGCCATTGTGAGCTAGGCTGCAGCACAAGGCCTGTCTGCTTCCTCACAATAGCTCTCACTCCCTGGGGAATACAAAGGCAGACAGCCGCTTTTCTCTTCTTTTCAACAGACACTCAGAGGGTCTGTTACTTATTATCTTTGGAAAAAAGGACACAGGTTTCCACAAGCAACTTGAGCTTGTATCAGTTCTGAGATCAGAGAAGATGAGTTAGGTCCTTGAGACCCTCTGCAAGGCAAACTTTATTGTCGCTGTTGATGATAAGAGAAGATTCACAAGGATTCAGCAACTCGAACTATGTTCATTTTTACTAGCGTCTTTATGATCATCTCTTCCAGAGAGAAAAGGAGGATTCACTGGAAGAGAACCTGGGAGCCCACTGGATAGGAAGGGTATTAATCATTTTGTGTGTCTGTTTGTGTGTGCGTGTGGGGGGGGAGGGAAGAGGGGAAATTTCTTGGACCTCACAAAGAGTTATAATGTGAGGAAAAATCATACCTTTATCTCTAACAACACCAAGTGGAATGGCATTTGCCATAACAAATTTGCTTATTTGAATCAGCCAGTTGACATCCATGAAATTATCACAATTCTACAAAATAACTTTTAATATTTTTCCCACGGCTCACCTGTGTGCACACAAACACACAAAAGGACTCTTGGACTAAACTCTGGAAGAGCTAAATTCTAATTATGGTAAAGATACTGGGTAACAAATGATATTATTATAAATAATATAGTTTAATATCTCTGCACCCTGGTTTCCTTGATTGTAAGATTAACGCATTCACTGAGACTACCTCTAAAGTTTCTAAGGGAAAGAAAATCTACCTGTGAAGTACAACAAGCTTATTTGCTTTGCTTGGTCTAAAGTACTTGTAAATTTCTAACATTTTAAATTAATACAGATTGACTCAGACAAACTAGGAGTCCCTCAATTTACTTACACTTTCCAACCAAATATCTGTGCATCTAAAGAGTAAAACTGTATTTCAGCAGGGCCACCTAGGAGCAAGAATAAAAACCAGCTGGAGCTCAATACTCTCAGGGACTGGCCTTGGTAAAAGTTCTGAATGTGTCTGTTCATGATGAAAACCAAAGGGAAAAATGAAATGTTATATTTCCCTTTCATTGGTTGGAAACTAATAATACATAGAATAAAATAAAGGCACCAACCCAAAGGCTTTCTTCTTTTTTAACTAGAGCATCTGTGTGGACATTGTGGAGCCACCAAGACTGAATTCCACAAATCCATTAGGAGAATGCTCATTTCATCCTGAGTGATAGAACACCGGGTAGAAGAGTGACTGAAAACAGAGTCCTAGCATTGTTGATAGCCCTTGGACAAAATCCCGTGGTGGATTATACTTCCAAGTACCAATCCAGAATCGATCCCAGTTTAGGCTTTGCTAATGGCATGTTTATTGTCTGGAATCAACCCCAGATTGTCTCTATCTCCTAATTGTTTAAAACCAAAATAAACACTTACCAGCATTATTATAAAACAAGATTCAGATTTACTGTGGAGCCAAGAGGACTGATAAGTATGGGGAGAGGCCATACCTCGAGATGTCAAAATCCTGGGAGTCCTTTTTCATTGAATTATTGAGTTTCTCCTCAAATACCAGCCATCAGCCCACCCTCTCCTAAAAGAGAATCATGGATATGCTGCACTCAGTCCTCTCACATCGATCCAAAGCCTGACTCTTACCTTTTCCTCACTGGAACAGAAACGCCCTTCTTTTTCCTTTATATAGCTCAAGAATTACCCTTTGGGACAGTATGCACATTCACACGTATCTACAGATTATCTGCCAGCATTCTGGGCTACATACCTAGTCCTTAGCCACCCATGCTTCCATTTATCATCCAATTATCTCTTGAGGATTGCTGGGAATATGGATGCCTAAATCATCCCTTTCCCCCTTCAAATTTTAAGTCAGTTGAGAAGCAGATACAAGAACTAATGGGGAATAAAATATGAAATTATCTTTTCTAAAGCAAGATTGAGTTGGAATAATGTGACTTGACTTCAACAACTTAGGTATCTTAATTTTTGTCTTCTAATCCAATTTACTAAACAATTCACAGACAGAGATACAAAATTCCAGTCCTTTACTGCATGGGAAGAGATATAAATTATTCATAGACTGTTTACCTATTGATGACAAGCATGTGGAAATATATCCCCAAAATTATTTAAATAAAGTTTAATTTAATTTTTTTTCATTCTTATCCAAGTTAGATTGCCCTTTGTCCTTTTTGGTTTTAACTCCTAGTGGCAAAAATTAAAGAGTCCTCCTGCAAAACTATAAGTAATATTTTGAAAATAATGTTAACATTTGCACAAGTAGGTGAGAATAAGATTTATTAGCCACAGAGCTGTTACCAGGTTCACAGTCCTAAGCAAAGATGTAGAAAAATATGCAGGGAAAAAAAAGTGAACAGAGCTGTTTGAAGTTAAAGCTGTTTCAACTTTGTATTATGGCTTTCTGGAAACGTGCCAAATGTTCAAAAAAAAAAAAAAACACTAGATTTCCTGGTAGACAAAAAAATAATTAAGAAAGTCTTTGAGGAATAGTAGAAATTGGCATTTACCCACCATTTACAACATATCCCAATGATATGCTGAGAAACCACCAAAAGGATACATCAAAACCCTAAGAGAATGTTTGTTTAAAAAAATACAAAAATACCCTCTGTAAGATCCTTCTTGTTATTAAACCTATAGTTATGTAGAAATTTTGATTCTTTCAAGTTGCTCACATGTTTATTATTTTTTAATACTAGAACTACTCAATAAAATAGAACAGTGGGGCAAAGACTACAGTGTCTGCTCTCTTCTTCCATCCTGACAGGACCTACCATTTTAGCAGTCTAAAATAAAGATGGTATTTTCATACCTGAGCCAAGCATGTGCAGGTGACTAAGTTGTGACTAACGTGGTATGTACAGTTTCTGGAAAATGTCCATAGAAGTGATCTACCTGTCTTCCTCCCCTTTCACTTTCTTGGTGGCTGAGAAGTAAATGGAATGACTGGTGCTCCAGCAGCCACCTCACCTATGACATGATCTTGGGATCACAAATCACACAAGACAGAGACAGATGATACAAGCAGCCACGGGCCACGACATCAGGCGGAATCTTGAAAACTGGGAACTGCTACATCTGGACTTCAACATGAGAGAGAAAGAAGTTTCATATTTGATGCTTTTCTGTTTGTGTTTTCTATTAAACACAACCAAATATAATCCTAATTTAGGTAGCTGAGAAGTGAGGAGAGAGCTCATAATTCCTACCACAGGGAGATGTATGTTAAAACTGGGGGAGTTTTGGTAGGATAATAAAATGTATAAAATATACAGTATGTAATATATTAATAGAATCAGAGGTATAACCCATAATCAAATTCATGAATTCATGAATTCAATATTGTTGGAAAGAATCATATACCTAGATGATCCCCTTTTTACAGATAAGGGAGCTAAAGTGTAAGAAATTATGTAATCTGCTCAATGCTATTTAGTGAGTTAGAAGTTGAAGTCAAGATTTCCTGACTCAATTGTATGTTGTTTTCATTACATTATATACATTTTATTTTTCAAAATAATTTATTAAATTATTTACTAAAAATATTGGCTTAACATAATCTATAAACAAGGACTTATACTCCATATGGTTATATGCTAGAAAGTATCTTAAGACCACACTCTAATCAAGGGTATATGTATTCCGGTTGCTATAAATCCACAGTATAAATGTGAAACATATGTCCGTACAAAGACTTATACATGAGTGCTCACAGAAGCCTTATTTGTAATATCTCAAAATTACAAGCTAAATGTCTATCAATAAATGAATGAATACCCAAAATATGGTATATCCATACAATGGAATAATATTCAGCAATAAAAAGGAATGAACTATACCTGTTATAGCAGGGATGAATCTCAAAGCCACGTGCTAAGCTGAAAAAAAGAATCAGCACATTCTGATTCTAATGATATAAAACTAACAGAAAGCAAATCCATGGTTGACTGAGGGAGGGGAGCAGAGAAGTGTAGAAGGGCAGAATTACAAAGGGCTACAAGGATAATTTTTTAGAGTGATGGATAAGTTAATTATCTTGATTGCAGTGATGGTTTCATAAATATATGTATAAGTCAAAATTTATTAATTGATACTCTATATGTGCAGTTAATTGTCAACTACTCTTCAAAAAGTGGGGGGAGTCTTTTGGGGAAACATTTTATTGGAGTTGGTTTTTAAAAGAGGTTTTTAAAGAAAAACTCAAGAACTTATCTAGATATCTTTATTTTAAAATAATGGAAAGAACTATAATATATGGAGTAAAATTGAATCACTTATTAAGATGGAAGTTCTAGGCACTAAAATTTATGCTTACAGTGAGCAAGGCCTACCTAACTTTTTAAGTTACTTCAGACTTTGGCTCTTTTCTCTCTTCTCTGAAGTGAACAAACTGTGATGCTAAAGTTCAAAGTTCTGCCAAGGGGTTTCCAAAGTCATACGGCAGATGTAAGTGTACCCAACCTATCCAACATATCACTAAGTCTCCTATGGTTTTATTTCAATTGAGTATATTTTTCACCACTGGCTTCTTTTCCATTTCTATTTCTAGGAGCTCCAGTTATTTATAATCAAAGGAATAAACATAAAGGAATATTCCTTTTGCTACCATAAGTGCAGTGACTGGGACATAAAGAGAGTAAGTCTTGCTACATAAATACCTCCATATTGTTACTTCTCTACTTCTATGAAATCATCTTTTTTTTTAGCTTCCACAAGAGTGAGAGCAAGCATTATTTATCTTTCTGTTTCATATTTATTTCATTTAACATAAGATCCTTCAGTTCCATCCAAGTTGTCACAAATGTCAGGACTTCATTGTTTTTGATGACTTACTAATAATCCGTTGTGTATATGTGCCACGTTTTCTTTATCCAGTTACCTGTTGGTGAGTACCACATGGATTCTGTACCTTGGCTATTGTGAACAGTACCACAGTAAATAAGGGAATGAAGGTTTATATTTTGTATACTTATTTCTGAATGAGTTTATCAAATATATGAATATAGGCCCAATAGTAGAATAGGTGGATCATAAGGTAATTCTATTTTAAATTTTTTGAGGAACCTCCATACTGTTTTCCAAAATGGATGCACTAATTTAATTCACAATAACAGTGTTCAAGAGTTCTTTGTATTCTCAATACAATTTATTTTTGTCTTTTTAACTATAACCCCAAAATAGGGTTTTTTGTTTGCTTGTTTTTTGTTTGTTTGTTTACTTGGAATTTTGTACCAGGGATTGAAACTAGGGGTGCTTAACAACTGAGCTACATCCTCAGTCCTTTTTATTTTTTGAGACAAGTTTTCATTAAGTTGCCAGGATCTTGCTAAGTTGCTGAAGCTGCCTTTGAACTTGTCATCCTCCTGCCTCAGCCTCCTGAGTTGCTAGGATTATAGGTAGGGCCCACCATGCTAGACTTCAAAAATAGGTTTTTAAAACTATCAGAAACTATAGTCCAGCTATGTAGTGCCTTACCACATTCCAGCTCTTAGGTCACACATTTTATAGTCATGTACCTTTATAACTTCATTATGTAGTTTTATTTTATATTTTAAATTTTTAATTTGTTCTAATTAGTTACACATGACAGTAGAATGCACTTTGATACACCGTATATAAATGGAGTATTATTACTCATTCTTCTGGTTGTATATGGTGTAGAATCACACCAGTTGTATAGTTATATATGTACATAGGGTAATAATGTCTGATTCATCTACTATCCTTCCCACAAATACTCCCTCCCCTCCCTTCACTTTCCTCTACCTAATCTAATGTAATTCTATTCTTCTCTACCTCCCCTTATTGTTAATTAGCATCTGCATATCAGAGAAAGCATTCAACCTTTGGATTTTGGGGATTGGCTTATTTCACTTAGCATGATATTCTCCAGCTCCATCCATTTATGAGCAAATGCCGTAATTTCATTCTTCTTAAAGCTTAGTAATATTCCATCATATATATATATATATATGTATATATATATATATATGTATGTATATATATATATATATATACACACACATATATATATATATACATGCACTTTGATACATTGTATATAAATGGAGTATAATTACTCATTCTTCTGATATATATATATATATATATATATATATATATATATATGTGTGTGTGTGTGTGTGTGTGTATGTGTGTGTGTGTAAATAAAATCCATTCATCTGTTGAAGTGCACCTAGGTTGATTCCATAGTTTAGCTATCGTGAGTTGAGGTGCTATAAACATTGATGTGGCTGCATCACTGTAATATGCTGATTTTAAGTCCTTTGGCTATAAACCATTATGTAGTGTTTATGTTTTCATTTCACACCCATTTTGCAGGAGCCACTGTCAACTACTTTGGTATACACAGTATACCAAAAACACAAAACCCGTGCCTTAGTAACGACTCCTTCACCAATCTAAAGGACTATGGGCAAGTTACCTCACTCTTCTAAACATACACCAAGCAAGAATATTTCTGAAACTTCTCCCTCTATAAAGTATAAATCCGGGGCTGGGTTGTGGCTCAGTGGCAGAGTGCTTGCCTCGCACATGTGAGGTACTGGGTTCGATCTTCAGCACCACATAAAAATAAATAAACAAAATAAAGATATTGTGTCCATCTATACTAAAAAAATATTCAAAAAGTATAAATCCAAAATTTAGAAGGACTAGGTAGATATATGTGAATATTTCTATGACTCATCAATATCTTTTGTTTACTTTTAGAATTTAATGCAAAAGAGTCAAGAAGGGTGGGACTCTTTTGATTATGCTAACAATTCTATCCAGGCCTCAATGCATTTATTCATAGGAAAATGATTTTTAAATTCTTCACCTGTATGTAAGAAATAAAAAAAGAAAAGAAAAAAAGAAATGACATAGTAAAATGGAAAATGAAGCATTAAAAAAAAAATCTTCACCTGTGACTCATTTCTGTAGGGAGATAACCAAGTTCTCATACTATATTCTAGATTTAAGATCCTTTTTTTTTTAAATTTAGCTCTTTTCATTGGTCACAAATTCATTTTCCTGGTTGGAGTAGGGAAGATGGTTTAAACACACGTTTTTGTAAAGCAAAACTTGGCAAGTACTTGGCATGAGATTATTGCACATTGTCAATGTACACCATGTAAACCTTCACAAGATGTTTGCTAGTCTACAAGCACTACCACTTTGACATCTTTAAGAATTTATTCTTCTGTTTTTTATGTACCTCTGCTACCAGAAAGAATTGGTCTTTTTTAAAGACACATATAGAGTAAAACTTTTTAAGTAGATATTAAAATTTTAAATGAGCTAGAATTAATCTAGGCTAATATCAGTACTGTGAGCACCATATTTATCTCTGAGTATCTGGTCATCAGAATGAAATAAGAAGCATGATATCTGACATAAGAAAATATTACAAGTAATTGAGTGTTAAGAAGTAAGCAACTTATTCCAGAATCATTTTTCCAGAGATAAGTGCCCAACATAATAGCTATAATCTGTAAAATATTTTTGACAAATTATAAATTGATGTCTTCTTTAGATGCCTCAATAGGACAATTTCTTACCATGCAACTGTCATATTGTTCTCAGAGTACTTTATGGGGGAAAAGTACACAGCTGAATCCAAATACCTTTTTGGTAACATATTTGTGAGGATAAAAGTATAGGTGTATGAATGCACAAGGAGAATATAATGGAATCTAATGCCCAGTTTTCTTCCTCATGCAGTATAGAGTATAGAAATACCATTTAGAGACTTTATTTCATGATAGGAGTATATAGTTTTTAAAAATTTTTATATCTTTATGCCAAAGATATGAAACTGGAAGCTTTTTTTTAATTCACAAATAGTTATATACCTTTTTCCTTGAACTGTGCAAAAATAAAGGAGTAGTTATTATTTGAGACCCAAAACAGTTGATATACATGAACTCTTTGGAGTGGTAACTGAACCCATAAGGTCCCGATCTTGCCAAGTTGCTATGATGATTCATAAAAATTCTCAGTAGAAAGAGTTAGTTTATTCTGGAAACTCTGAGTGATATTTTCATTAAAGGTAATAGCATGCATTAAATGAAAGCATTTCCTCCTCGGTTACTCATTCTTTGATTATGTTTTTTCTGTGTCCTGGAACATGTGAAGATTATTACAAAATGTTGTACTAACAATCTCACATGAAATTCCTGCCCTGTTCACTCTGCCCAGATTTTTAAATTGGAATCAGTAGAAAGAAAATTATAAGCACACTTTGTTTCAATTAAATAAATATACAAATTTAAAGGTCATATATTTGAAATAGATCTCATAAGGCATAGAAATAAGGGTATATCAATAACAAACAGCAACTACTGTATTGAGGCTGATCTTAATAAATTTAAATATTAAATATCCAACAAATTAAATGCCACATATCTTTCCAGACTTAACCAGCATGGATTAAAGGTTAACTTTCAAAAGGAGGAAGAGACTAATGAAACATGATTATGGGCAACTCAGTACTTAAATATGCCTGTATTTCACCAAGAATGCTATCCAGCACATCTTTCCACAGTGCTTGAAACATTTATTAGCAAGTAGTGAGGGGCAGGAAGAGAGAAAGAAAAGGTGGAAGATATATAGACTCCAAACTGATTTCAATTTAAGATCCTTACATTGTACCTAAAAACAGGAGACAGTAAACTACTGACAGACTACCTAAACTATCTTGTTAAAATAAAAGTTATCTCACAACACAGCTTAAAAATGTGCTTATTTCTGTTTGTATATTAAAAAGTATAATTTAAAGTATAATGTTTTCAACAAAGTCCCTTTTGTTATGCTTATAGGCTAAGTAACGTTTTCAAACAATGTTATTGTCTTAGAATGTAAATATATTACTTGGCAAATGATACAACTCATTATTAGAAACAATAATGCAATATTTGGTAAATAACAGAACACAGTTCTTAGAAAAATAGTAAAAACAACTGCAACAACTACCAACATTTAAAATGTTGAAAATGTTCCTTGTATACGCCCTGTTCTAAGCAATTTTGCACAAAACAACATATTTAACATTCATTTTACACAAAGAGGTAAGTATAGTTAGTATTCTCTTTTGACAGATGAAAAACTGAGGTACAGAGAACTTAAGCAACCACAGTCACAGGCTTATTAGCATAGTAGCCAGGATTTGAACATAGAATTCTAGCTTCAGAGCCCATGACTTTAAGTAAGCAAAATACAATAAATACAAGTAAAACATATTTTTTAGAAGCTCATGTTATTTGTTGCACTCATATTTGAAATATGGGCAACTTCCTTGGCTCTTACTAGTACTGAACTCCTGTGCCATTTCACCAGGGAGGTATTGAGCTATGGGATTCATTTGGGTATTCTCCCCATAAACAAGGAAACTGAGATTCAGAAACTAAGCAATTTAATTATTCAGAATTTGAGTTGTTCAATTATAGTTGCACAACTGATGTGTAAACATTCAAGAATGGCTATTTCTACCCTTCAAGCTCTACCTCCCTGGTCATATAATTACAAAACAACTATTATAGTGTGTTTGGTAACTCGTAACAGATCATTGGAAACATAACTTTGAAGCTAACCTGTTTGTTGGTGTCTCTCTTTCTCTTTTTTACTTTGAGTGCTGCAGGTTGAACCCATTCCTTGCACTTGCTAAGCAAGTACTCTTCCGCTGAGCTGCACCCCAGCGCCAATTGTTCTTACCTTTTAACAATTGAAAAAGATGGTTACTCGTACCTAACCTTAATTGTTTCATATCATTTCCCAGTGACTTTAGCCAAACTTCAATAATCCTTCATGAAGAAAGAAAGGTACCATGGGGAACAAAAGACCATTTTTCCATCATACTTAATTGATAAGTTTAAGTTCAAATGTAAAATAAAAATTAAGGTCTTGGAACAATATCCTAAAAAGGGACTGCTCAGTTTTCTGCCTGACTTGCAGATTTTTGATAAACCTGAGCCAGAGAAGACACATGTAACCATTTTTCAGTTTTGTGGCCAACACTGATATTTTGTGAGGTTTTGGGAATTTAAAATTGCCTTTTCCTATTTAACTGTATTTTCTGTAGACCATGGTATTTTCTGCCACCAGGTGGAGACAGAGAGTCAGCATTGCTTGTCAATTTTTTTTTCTTTTTTTGGCACCTTGGGTTAAGAATTTTTAAAAATTTAAAAACCTGCTATCATAAAGAGATTGAGTTTATGTTTTTGTGAAAAACAAACATTAATCACTCCTTCTGTTCATAAAAAAAACCAATAACATAATTTTTTTTTTTGTCTTTTCCAACTCAGATTTTACAGTACCAACACAAGGCTTAACTACCAACTACAACATAGATCTAGTGATCTATGTGTATGTTTCTCAACACTAGATGCACTTTATAATAACCTGGTAGCTTTGCCAGTGTCCAACCCCATTACAAATCAACTGAGCTAGAAATTCTTGAAATTAGGCTGAGGCATTCACTCTTTTATAAAACTTCTTAAATAATTCTCATGTTCCTCTAGTGTTAAGGAGTTTAAGAGTCTTAGATGGGATTATCACCGGGAACCAAGTCTGGCCCTCAACTCAGTGGCTTTATGATGATAATCTAAATAGAACCTAGAAAACTGATGTATGCCAATGAAATCAAATGATTGTGATTTATAAGCTAGAAGATCAATGCAATCTTTACTTTGAGGAGAGAATCTCTTAAGTGAACTACACCAATTGTATTAGACAATTAAACCTTCTCCAAGTAGATAGTGATTCACTCATTCATTCATTTATACATTTGAAACAACAAAAATATTAGAAGCTGGACTAGTGAACTTGAGTTCTAAAATCAATCCTGTTGTGTTTCTAGAAATGTAAAAAAGGATAATAAATAATCTTTGGTGGTAGTAGTATCAATATAATCATGGTAATCTGAAAATTTATTCTTTGTTAAAAGGGTTTTATGGCCTGAAATGGGCTCCAACAGTCAGATGAACTCCTCTTTCCTGGATGAAGTTAAAAAAAAAAAAAAAAAAAAAAAAAAAACTAAAATTTTAAACTTCATTTTCTGTGTTTCTTCATGAGCATCAGATTCACCTATCATAAATTAAAGGGGATGAAAATTTATTTCATTTTAAAAAATGGTGACACAAGATTATGATGTCATGCAAGTTCCGACTCAGGATAGCAGGAGACCTCAACAAGTAACCAGGACAGAGGAGAAACTGCAGGGCCAGAAGAAAAGGTGGGTGACAAAGGGAAGTATCCAGGCTGATACATAGTGTTGGTGATGGCAGCTAAGTTGTGAGCAAGTGTTCCAAGACTGCAGCAGAACCAAATATGGCTCAGGCATCAGAATTTAAGAGGATTTTTGAGATGAGTGAAAAGAAAGGCAAGAGTGAGGTAAGATATAAGGGTGCTGGCTGCCAGCTGTTTCCAGGCACCACCTTATCCTAGAGGGGGGCCTAGAACACAGGCAAAGCACCTGGATAAGCTTGGTGCTGTGTGGGGGACATTGGCTCTGCAGTCAGATTACCTGGAATTCACTTTCACTCTGCCCTTCCAACCTGTGTATTTTTTGTGTGTGTGTGTGTGTGTTTTTTTTATTGGTTGTTCAAAACATTACAAAACTCTTGACCCAACCTGTGTATTTTGGAATAAATTTTCTTTAACATCTAAGCATCTGTTTCCCCATTTGTAAAATGGATAAAATAATTATACATATTTCTGAGGGCTCCTGTGAGAATTTAAAAAAAAAAAGATAGTCTGGGTGAATCACAGTGATTCTCAGTGTGTTTTCCTGTATCAACAGCAGCAACCTCAACTGGGAACTACAATTTTTCTTTCACCCTACCCCAAAACTATTGAATCAGAAACTCTGAAGGTGAAGCCCAATATTCAGGGCTTTACAACGTCTTCTAGGATTTTCTGGTGTACACTAAAGTCTGAAAACAACTAATTTAGAAGATAGTAAACACTGAATAAATGGAAACAAACAGAATCTCTGTCTAACAGACTAGACTAATAACAGGAAGAAAGTAGGGAATCCTAAAACTAAACAACTACACAGGGGCACAAGCTCATCCAAGGCTACCAGCTCCTAGGTCTGCTAATCAATGAAGTCAACTCAAGATAAATGGAGGAGCAAATTTGATTCTAGCAATGGGAAATTATTTACCAGCAGTTAAATCTGGGGAATATGTTTTTCTTCCCCTAGCTTAATGGGATTGAAGCTGAATGTCCATTGCCTAATTTTGCTGGGGCTGGAGGAGAGTCAAATAATAGAAACATACTATCTAGCTCTGATTATACTTCAGGAAAAAAAATGAGTGTAGTATTTTCCCAGGTAGGGGGTGTGAGTGAGAAGGCAACTTACAAATGTTTGCCTCAGCCATTTGACTTCTTTTCCTCTGAATTAAATAGGTTCTGTTAATTCCTCAGTTTTTTTTCTTTTAATATCTGGTTACAATGCCACACATAAGATATACATTTTCCTCATTTTTTTTTCTTTTAATATCTGGTTACAATGCCACACATAAGATATACATTTTCCCTAATCAATGTCTCTCTTAAAATATGACATACTACTCCTACCTTGTTCTTGGAACTCATCACTCCTATCTCCATTTCATCCCTCCAGTTAGTATTACAAATCATACTGGCTTTGGCGAGCCCCTCCCTGCCTAGATTACAAACCACCTGAAATTCCCAAACTGCATCTGTCTTCTGTCTTTATATCTATCATGGGACTCTAAATTGTATTTACATTCCAAAAAATGTTGTTCAAGAAAGCTGTTTACTTGATGATCCATATATATAGTTTAACTTTATATAAATGAGAATGTACATTTTATAGCCTTTAAGTCTTTATAATTAGCCCACTGTTTCAACTAAACCACCTACCATTTTGTATTTGTCTTTCTGTTTGCTGACTCTAAAATATTTAAAGGAAGTCAGCAGCTTGTTTTACCATACATCTAAGTGGTATCCAGACCCATTTTAGGGTAGCTTTAATGTATGGATTTGCAGTACTCCCTCATTTTAAATCAATGTTGAAGATGATACAAAGGTCTAACACTGCTATATGTTCCATAATCGTAGGTAATGTGTAGGAATCACAAAATCATTTCTTATATGAAATGTACTATGCATTTTAAAGGTTGCATAGTAACACCTTTGAACTTACGTATAAATTATAACATTTGAAAGTAAAAATTCTTATAAAAGGGATCACTAGAAAATGCATATATTTGCCAGCCTAATTATTAACACATTCCTGCCCTCTTTACTTTGCATCAACAGATCTGCTGAGGGCCAGAGCACTGTGTTATATTTAATAGAGTCACATGTTAAAGTGAAAACAGTTGGAGAGTGTTAGGAAGGAAAATCTCCATAACTGAAGGCTCCAGAAATTTTACTAGAAGCCTTTAAGCCAAGGAATTTTTGGATCACACCTCAAAAAAAAAATGAAATGAAATGAAAGAAAAAGAATTATAAGCTTATCAACCCCTTGAGCTAGATTGAAATATCAAGATTAGATAAAATAAATAAATGCAAGCTAACTCAGGCTTATTGCTTTTTCTATAAATGTAGAGAGAACACATATGGGTAATCAAAGTACAGACAGATCGTTAATAGTGAGGATTACAAAATGCACAAGTTTTTCAAAACATTCAATTCTTTTTGTAATTTTTAGTTTGGTAAAACCCATCCTATTTCTTATCTCTAAAAAAATAATTTCCCAGATTTTATTCTTCAATATCAAAAAACAAATTAGCAAACAAAGAAGCTTCATCATAAAAGCTTTTTACCTACTATCTAATCTGTATCACAGTTGTTAAATATTACACTTTTGTTGTTCTTTATTCTCATTATACACACATGAAGTTCACAAACTTTTTTCATTTAGATGGCTTGTGAGAGTTTCTTTTTTTTATATTTATACTTTTCCGGATCTTGCAAACTTTCTATGACAATCATATATTGATATATAAAATATTTCAAAATATTAGAATTTGTTCTCATCCTCTTTCTCCAAGTTGACTCTTCCCTAAGTCTTTACCATCAGTCCTATTTTTCCATCTTACTCAGCTTTGCTGGTTTTCTCTGAACTCTCTCCAGATTTAACACACACCTATCTATACCAGCTGAATATGATTTTGAAATATAATCCAGCATTAGTTGACAGTTTCACTGTTTTAAATCAAAGAAGTCAAATAGCCAACATTGCTGTCAATTTTAATCTAGTCATCAAAAGAAAGATTGTGCCAAATTTGCCAATATGTTGCTTCTTTGCAAAAATGAGGATTTAAGGAAGCGGCGTAATTTTTCTTGACATTTCATCACTTTCTTTAATCAAGAAGCTCAGAGATTTTAATTTGAACAATTAAATTAGAAATGCTAGCTTTAAAAGAAGTGCAGAAGTCTCATGCTAGAATTAAGAGGCTGTGTCTCCACTCTGGACAGACCAGACGACTGAGTCTAACCTCAATGGGACACAAGGGATTTGTAAAACCCCTTACCTAATGAGTGGCTCACTCTCCTTTCCAAGTTAGCACATATTTTTGTGAAAATCCATATTAAAATTTGAAATCAGAATAATAAATCCAGAAAGGCACATACATGTATGATTACAGGTATCACCACTTCGGACAAGAGCTGAATTCTAGAAAAAAATTTAGTGTTTGGAAAGAATGTGTTATTACCACATCTAAATGGTTAAACTAGCAGACTGGGTAATTGACAGCTGTAGAAGACCTTTTCATCTAACAAAAGGCATATGTGTTCCTAAGTCTTTTCAGTTCTATAGCATTGCTGTAAGGAAAAGGAGATTTCCTTTCAAGAGGAAAACCATAGTTTGAGAAAGTTGCATTTAGTCTCAGAGTGAAGACATTTTAGTTAGAATACCTTTTCCTCTCAATCCACCAGCAATTGCTATCAGGTAGACAGTAATGATGAGAATATATCTACTTGTGGCCAGGATCTTTCCAGCCCCTTGCTGGATTTTTCAGGATTTAACCTATCTCTATTCCATCTCTAGAAACTTGTCTGGAGAAGCCTACATTTGAACTTCACTCCTTTACTTCATTACCTTCTTCAGTGAACACTATCTTACTTGCCTTTATGGAAAATTAATGGATATGTGGGCCTTGTAGGAGCTCTTTCTAAGTTATGTTCTCAGTGCACTCACTTTCTATGACTCTCACCAAAAGAATATGATTTTAAAATATAATCCAGCATTAGTTGACAGTTTCACTGTTTTAAATCAAAGAAGTCAAATAGCCAACATTGCTATCAATTTTAATCTAGTCATCAAAAGAAAAATTGTGCCAAATATGTCAATATGTTGCTTCTTTGCAAAAAATGAGAATTTAAGGAAGCTACATAATTTTTAGAATGCTTTCTAACTTGCCTTGGGCCTCTTTCAATCCTACTAGTATGTTTCTTTTTTCACTGCCCTGTTATTCTCTGGAATTTCACCTGTATTAAGAGGATTTTGAGATTTTCTTCATTTCATTTTACATTTCTTTATTCATATCAAATCAACTTTGTGTACCATTCTATAGTGGAAAGTGTTATTTACTTTTTAAATTTTCTCTAGGACCTTGCTAATCGGAGTGCTCTGTGATCTAACAATATATGCATCACCTGGGAGCAGAACCCGAATTTTAACAAACTCCAGGTAAGATACATATCTTCCTCCTTGCTCTTAATAAAGCTATCAATCCATATATAATTTTGAGAATCACTATTCTTCAATGAGATTGATATACAGTAATATCTGTTCAGACCCTAGGCAGTTTCCATAACAATAAAGACCATCTATACATAGAAATTAATTTTCTATCTCCACAAACTCCATCATGAAGTCTATAATTCCACATTCTTGAACTACCCCAAAATGTAACTTTCTCTTACACGACCTTTATTATATGTAAAAATGAATATCATGTGCTCAGTTAATTTTTTTCTATTTCCAAGTAGGTATATTCAGCGAATTGCCTCAACAGTTACATTACATGATTTTTAAGTTTTCTTCTCCACTGAAGTTTTCTTCTCAGTTTGATTACACTTTTAAGAAACCTTCCTAAGATTTGAGACTTTCAGGATATAGCATCTAGGGACCAGATGGTTGGTACAACTCAAAGTTAGGGAGATCTCCTTTCCAATTGTATTTTTACCATGTCATTTTCATCAATATTCTAGTCACTAATCCACTAGAAATACATGGCATGTCATATATTAGAAATCTCATCTTTGTCTGTATGTTTACTTTTCTTAAGATTTTTTAAAATATACTAAAATCTGAAAATACCTAGTATATTTACCTAACATTTTTAACCTTTAAGAAATGTTTTTAGACCAGTCACCTTGTATGGAATTGATGATTTCTTCCCCCTTGCTCTTAATAAAGCTATCACTGCTAATGGAAGTATGATTTGAATTATCTGGAGTTGCATCACATAAAAGAAAACCATTATGTGAATTCAAGGAGTAATATCAGCATAGGATTGCAAGGGCCAAATCTTAAAAATAGAAGGCTGTGTTCTCATAGGGGAAAGTGTAGTCACAAACTCTATGATGACATTTAGCCCTGTGGAAATACGAGTGTTCTCTAGTGTTCCAGCACTTAGACATCAATTCGTGGTGGTCTCAAGCTATGTTTTTGTTCTGGCACATTAAACAGAATGAAGACATATGTCTAAATTTAAGACATCCTTTTAGTGCTCTGTGCACGAGAGCCAGCTGAGAAATTTGAACTATTTCAAAGCACTAGAAAAGGAATTGTAGACACATCCTTTGTTTGGGCATATATTTTTAATTATCCTGCCTTTTAATATTCTTCTCCATTTGAGGATAATCAGACAAAATGGATCCTGCTGGGCATTGTCATGCTTAATAAAAGTAAGACTGAACATCTGCAAATATGGCGACACTGTGGCGCATAGGATGCACCAGTGACTGAGCTGCATTCTGATGTAATTATAGCACCACATGGAGCTGTAATAATGTAATTCCCTGTTTACATTAGTTCTAGCACTCAGAGTAAACTCTTTTAGTTAGGTGCTAAGCAATTTCAACTGGGTAGGCATACAGACAAATGAAGGAAGATATTGAATTCAGGGTGTAGATAGTGTTAAGGGCAGGCAGATAAAAGGCTGTAGACTGTCAAGTCTAAGTCTGCAGCTATAGGTCAACTCTGTAAATTATGAGCTGTGTGAACTTGAGCAAGTCCTTAACCTCAGTGAACTGAAGATAATCACTGTTCATTTTTCATAAGACTACAGTAAAGCTAAATATAACAACGTACATAAAACTTTACTTTCTTCCTTTTGCTTTCTTATTTCTTTCTCTTAACGTCTTTAAATATTTATTGCCATTTTTTTTCTTTATCAAAAAGTCATTAGGAAAGGCTAACTGAAGTACATGGCCCAGGGTTGAAAGACCTCACCAGTGACTGAGGCCAGTGTACGGAGAGCAGTAACTAGGTGGTGTCAGCAAATTGGCTGCTCTTAGGAGTTTGAGGTAATAGAGTCAGGTCATCCATTGTTGGAGAAGGGAGGTATGAATAAGAAGGGAGCAAACTTGCACAAATTCTGTAGTGTTGGACTGGATAAAGATATCAGCAGAAGCTCAGCATTTTGTAGATGAGATATAGAAATAAATATACATATATATATATGTGTGTGTGTGTGTGTGTGTGTGTATATATATATATATATATATATATATATATATATATATATATATATATACTCCCCTAGCTCTGTGTCTTGAAGGAGCCTGAGAGCAATGATATCACTATAGCATTGAACACACTTACTATCTAGATCTTGGTTGCCAAATATAGCTCTCCACTGAAAGGAAACCCAGGCTCCTTAGACAAATGGTCAGGGCTAGGTTAGGAAAAGAACAGGATGATCCTAGAACATTTTGTTATACCAGAAAGTTAGAAACTATTAAAAGAAAGATGGAAAATTACCAAAAGAAGCTAGCCTGATAGGGCTCAATTTGAGCATCAAAATAAATCATGATAATAGAAAAGGAACCCATGAGTCTGCAGGGAAATAAGTAAAGAAGAAAAAATTTTCTTCCTTGTTACAGGAAGCCAACTAATAATAAAAACGGAAGAAATACTAATAGTAGAAATTATCACTTGTTAACCACCAAAATAATAATTCAGAAAGAAGTAAGTAATACATAAACAAGGAGGAAGGAATGGGATTTTACATGGTTTGTAAGTGTCCACCCTCAAAATATTTATTAATTAAAAAAGTGGAAATTAAATAATATTTATTAATTAAAAATAATAATATATATTATTATTATATTATATATAATAATATATAATAAATAATATTTATTAATTAAAAATATTTATTAATTAAAAAGAAGGAAAGTGACTCCACAGTTGAAAACCTGGCAGACATCATCCTAGTCAAGTAATCCCAGTTAAGGCTTCCAATGGGGTCATGCAAGCACCACTCAACATGTTCCTCAGCACTTGGATCTAACCAGAAGGCAACATTGCAGAAACCTAACTAGAAGAACATTCTGCACCACTGAATTACAGTCTTCCGGAACATCAGGATCATGAAAGTAAAAGACAAGGAACTGTTCTAGGCTGAAAGAGAGGAGAGAGACAAGACAACAGGACTTGAAGCATAATTCCTGGATTGAATTCCTTGTTAAGATTGGGCTTAATTGACAAAATGTGAATGGGCTTTCTGAGCAAATGGCGTATGAGAATTTTTTGTACACTTCTTGCAGATTTTCTGTTTAAAAACTATTCAAAATGAAATACTTTTAAAATGTAGAAAAAATCTGTATGAAATGCCTGACATAGAAAGAGCTCATTAAAATATTAGTTATTTTTGTGTTAAGGTATGTAGCATAAGAAATGTTTAAGTTAGGGGTTTTTACATCTTCATTCATCCTAGTTCAGGATGTCCCCAATCGGTAGCAAGACTAAAATGTTAAACCTGTAAAATTTTTAACATCTCACCAATATTTACCAACACCATTCAGATTTCCAAGTCATGGTATCATGGGGTTAAAGGAACTTGAACATCCACTGAAACAGATACTCTTAAAAAAAATTCTCTCATATAGCCAAATTTCTATTTTAAAATGAACTAAAAAATGAACTAAAAGAATGAGCCAAAGAGAGAATAAAAGAAAACAAATATGAGGGAAAATCCAAAGGATTATGTTGGCTTTGCTGAATAAGAAGCAGCTTCAGAATTATGAAGTCACATTTTACATTTTTTAAAACAAATAACTATTTTTTTTTTAGTTGGAGTCCTTCACCTTCAAGTCCCAACACTTCTCCATACTTTTCTGCAACACGACTTAACCAGATCCAGGCATCATTTTATATATATATATATATATATATATATATATATATATATATATATATATATATATATATACATATATATATATACACACACACACACACACACACACACACACACACATACGTATATATGTGTGTATATAAATAAAATACATATATATAATATACATATATATAATGGTGGTGTGTATACATATATGTGTATACGTATGTATAATGGTGGTGTGTATATATATATGTGTATGTGTGTATATGTATATTTATATATATATGCCATTTATAATATATATTATATACATATAATCTCCAGGAAAACAACGAGAGGTGTACTCACATGTATTTTCTAATTAAAAAGAAAAACCTTCTCAGAAAGTAAAAGGGAGACTTTTCTTCATGTCCAGCTGGCTAAAATTAGTTCATGTAAATAAATTTTTAAATTTTTAAATAAATCAATAGTAAAGAGATCACTACAATTTTAATTATCTCCCTGGGGCTAGAAAGTTGAATGTATCTCTTTCCCTGGGTAAAAGATAAACACCAGAGCATAATCAGGATTATTCCAGAAAGGAGTAGTCAGGGATATAGAAACTATTATTGCACCAGCAATTCAAACTGCCTGCTGCACTAGAGATAGAGATAAATCCTGTCTCTAATATAATCTGACCATTCATTAATCCCTACCTTCATTAAAACCAAAGCATGTGAATAAATTTCTGATTTCCTAATACATAAATGTCATCAAATCCAAAAATGTACATTTTTGACATTTTAACATCTCTGAAGTTGAATCCACCTTAAAAGTACTATATAATTATTTACATAGAAGCTTCTCATCGTTTTTTTTGTCATAAAATAATAATGCACCTTTCATTTTATGAATATGACATTGGATAACATGTGATAAATAAATACTAGGTAGCATAATCACTGTTGGCGATATTTTCTCACTTAATCATTGTAACTTCCCATGACGTAAACATTGTTATTATCACTATATTAGAAATGAGAAAACTGAGGTACATTAATGTTAACTTGCCAGATTCCATAGTAACTAAGGACAGAATTGGGACTGGAGTTTGATGTTTGTGTGATACAAAACTTGTTCCTTAACCAACACCAACACTGGCTGTCAACAAGTATGTCCACTGTTTCATTGGTTCAGCAAATATGTGGTGTGTCTACAAGGTGTCAAATATGAGGCCTTCAACACGATGGGCTTAAAGTTTAACATGGAAGACAAATTAAAACAAATATATTACCAAATTTTAATAAGTTATAATAAGTATTGAGACTTTAGTAAACTGCTCACAAATGGTTGACAATCTTCCATGTGACATTTTGGGCCAATTTGAATGTGAGAGAAAGTATCATACATTATTTCACAGGAGAGCTTTCAAATGCCGAATTTTGGTATTTTATCTCTTTTCCTTCTGCCATGATGATTGTCAATGCTCCATATAGAAACCATTTTGTCCACTTTGGTCCCAGTGTGAAGAAAACATGGAGCATGGTTGCAGCCACCCTGCAGTGTACCAGAAGTATGAAATAAACTTTTGAAGTTGCAAGCCGCTGAGATTCTTGAGGTTATCAGCTACAATGGAATATCCTTGCCTATTCTGATGATTTGGTGACTTCACTTTAACTTGAAAAAATCAAGGGTGCAATAGTGTGAAAAGCCAATAAAAATAAGTCTAAAATTATGGACATGGCAGCCAGATTGCATGGATTCAAATTCCATCCCTCCCATTTAGTTGAAAATGCCTTAGAAAACATCTCTGCCTCCGTTGCCCATAAGAAATTACCATATTGATCTTCCTAGCATTGTCAACAGGTTTAAAAACATCAATATTCATATGGTAAAATGCTCACTGTGTGTCATTCCACATTCTAAAATGGTCACTAGTAGTGTAATTGCTGGGTCATATGGTAGTTCTATTTTTAATTTTTTTATAAACCTCCATACTGTTTTCCAGAATGGCCACACTAATTTACATTCCTATCAACAATGAGCAAGGAGTCTCCTTGTTTCCAGTCCTCACCAAATCATGTTGTCTTTTATCCTTTAGGTAATATTATAACAGATGTGAGGTGACATCTCACTGGCATTTATTTATTTATTTATTTGGTACCAAAAATTGAACCCAAGGGTGCTTAACCACTGAGCCACATCCCTATCCCTTTTTATTTTTTATTCTGAGACAGGATCTCACCAGGCTGCTTCTAGCCTTGCTAAGTTGCTGATGCTGGCTTTGAATCTGTGATCCTCCTGCCCCATCCTCACAAGCTGCTGGGATTACAGGTGTGCACCACCACACCCAGCTCCCTTTGGTTTTAATTTGCATTTCTCTGATGATTAGAAATGTTGAGCACCTTTTCAAATACCTGTTGTCCATTAGATATCTTCTTTTAAGAAATGTCTGTTCAAGTTCTTTATTGAAAAGCAGTGGTGAAAGTGGGAATTCTTGTCTTATTCCTGATCTTAGAGGGAAAGGAAAAAAAGCATTCAACTTTTTACAGTGGAGTATAATGTTAGCTGTGCGTTTGTTTTACATGGTGGTGTGTGTGTGTGTGTGTGTGTGTGTGTGTGTGTGTGTGTGTTGAGGCATATTCTTTCTACACCGTACCTGTTAAGTCATGAAAGAATATTGAATTTGTCAACTTCTTTTTCTGCACCTTTTGAGATAGTTGTATGATTTTTTTCTCTTGTGTTAGCGAGGTGTGTCATATGTATTGATTGATGTTATGTTGACATTCCCTCTCCTCAAATCACTTATAATTTATTTCACCTAGTACTTTCTTCAACCTAACAATCCTATGTCATTGGATGTGTATTTGTTTTGCATAATCTGTTTTCCTAAACTGATTCTACTGGTTTCTAAATGCTGGTGTGTAGACCACACCCTACTTGCAGAGTTTCTGTCTTGGTAAACCTGAGAATCTGTACTTACAAAACCTCTAATTTTGAGTCAGAACCAACTGGTTTGAGCTTTTCAGAGGTATGGAATGTAACTTCTTTTATTATTTTCCCTGGCCTCTAGAATATGACCAGGTGGCTTTTCAGCAGTTGATGCTCATTTCTCACTGTGGGATTTACTAGTATAGCATGTCACATGTAGAATCAGCCATATTAAGGAAACATTCTATGGCAGATAGTACCCCACTGGTCTACCTACCCTGAAAAACTAGACTTTTCATCTTTTAATGTTTAATTTTATATCCTTTTGTTACACAGTAATATATGTTTATTGTTGATAATCTGAAAAGTTACAAAAGCATAATTATCAAAGATAACCATATTATGAATATGCTGAAGGCTAAGTAATTTTTGTTAAAATTTAATTTATGAAAATAAGTGAAAAATTCCATTGAGCAAAGAGAGCATTAATTTTTTGATCATAGGTGATATTTAGGATATTTTTCTCTATCTTTTCCATACTATTTTCAATAATATCACAAACATACTTGGAGTTGAATCTGGGAATAACCATGAAGATAAGTTTTTAAGTTCAATAATATGAAAATTTTTTACTTTGGAGACTTTATCAAATTTCCATCTAGAGGCAATAAAATCTAAGGTACTGAAATCAGAATTTTATTAAAAAAAAACCCACACACACTCATTTTTTGAGAACTTACCTCACCCTGTCATGAAAACTGTGAGTAATCTTTGACATTTTGAAGTTGAACTTTGAGATATTCTATTCTCCAAGGGCAGCACGAGTTTTGTGACAGGGTCATTTGATTTTGCCGGGGGATTATCTGCAACAGCATAATCAACAAAACAGTACAAAGACTTGGTAAAGTGCCCTGCACCTGTCCCTCTGGATAGCTTCATAACTTATTATTCATTCTTCAGTTCACAAAAACTCTAAGCATAAAATAGTGAAAGAAAATCTACAATCAAATTTAAAATGCAATTTTCCTATAGCAAAATTGTATATTACTCTTTAACTAATAGCATTCAGGAAAGAGGCAGGAAAGGTACAGACATTTTTCTCTTAAAATTGTGGACATTCTTGATGTTTTGGTACAGATTCTATATGCATGTTAATGATATGCTGTTAACACACTGATTGAAATAACCTGATGTGTCTATATGGAAAAATATAATTTGTATTATGTTGTTTTTTTAAGAGAGAGAGAGAGAGAGAGCGAGAGAGAGAATTTTTAAATATTTATTTTTCAGTTTTCGTGGACACAACATCTTTATTTTATTTGTATGTGGTGCTGAGGATCGAACCCAGCGCCCCGCGCATGCCAGGCGAGCACTTTACCGCTTGAGCCACATCCCTAGCCCACTGTATTATGTTTTGATATGAATTTCTAATTCTATCCTTCTAAGACAGTTAAAAACTACTCCAATAAGACCAAAAGGAAGGTGTCTGCTCGGAAATAGCTTTCCTTTCCTTTTTATAGTCCTCTCTGGACCTGCCTTCTGCCCACTACTATCTCTCCACCCTGGCTGTACTGCAACTCACTTTATTAGGCCCTAATATTATTTACAAATTTTCACTGTATTTATAATAGCTATGAGTTCTTCTTAAGTACCAAAGCTTTGGCCACCATGTTTCCAAGGAAAGCCTTCTGTTAATTATTTGATGCTCCAAGAATTATTTTCATCTGCTTCTTTGGGTTCTATAGCTTTGCTCTCTGACATAAGGGTTCTTGTTGTCAAATTGATTTTGCTTCTACTATCTGAATGGAATCTTACTTCAAGAGAGTATACTACTAGGCAAAACATGGACAACATGATACTTACAATTAATATCAATAAAACTTTCAAAAACATTGTATGCCCAAAATAAACAGCAAAATGATCAATCATTATTGACAGTTCTCTTCCCTCATTGTGGATCTCTTGTTCCTTCAACATAATATCTGCCACAATATCATGCAACTATTAGTTTTATGTAATTGAACAGTACACTATAATTTTTTTCCCATTTTTCTAGACTTTTGCTAGTACCCAAAGTTCAATAATTTTCAGAGGTCAGAGTTTTAATACCAACTATCTAGTTAGCAAAATAGATGCTCACTAAAAATTTACAGACATGTAAAGATTCTTTTAGAGTTAGCTGAAAGTACCAGTGACATTATTCTATGATGGAAATAGCAAACTTATAAACTATAAATGTATTTAAAAATCACTAAATTCGGGGGCTGAGGTTTGGCTCAAGGGTAGAGTGCTCACCTAGCATGCGTGAGGCCCTGTGTTCAATCCTCAACACCACATAAAATAAATAAACAAAATAAAGGTATTGTGTACAATTAAAAAATAAATATAAAAAAATCACTAAATTCTCCTCTGTAGTTCAGAGCATAAAACACTAAGCTAAGGTTCACCTTCTTTTTTTTTTTTAACTTGTTATCAACACATTTACAGTAAAAGAGGCTTAATATGGACAAGACAGTTTCATACAAGATAAACTCACTGATAGACTCTGACACTTAACCATCCTTTTTACAGTTATATGTGGTTAACCACTCAGGAGAACAGGGATGCAGACAACCCAGGAAAGCCAGCAAGGTGCTTATTATAAGGCCTTACAGATAATCTATAGAACAATCCCTTTTTCAACAGATAAAATGAAGCTTATTACTCACTACTTATAGGATATCACTTATATTTATGGCATAAATTGTTTTTAAACTATTTTATACATTTTAAATGAAAACCCCACCAGTATCCTTTTCGTCCTCATTTTCTTTTTCTCTTGTTCTTTCTATCCTACCCTGTCCATTGTTTGAATCAGAACATTTACATTTGGTCCTAAGGAACATAAACCAAGGATATCCCACTGCTCAGACACGTGAAGAGAAGTCAGTTAATCCAAGTACTGTATTTAACCAGCTCTTAAAGGGGTTTTATTTGTTTGGTAGAAACCAAAGCTGGTAAATGAATCATGAGGGTCAATTTGGGTCACCACGGTACCAGAAAATATAGCCACTTTCCTTCCTGCTTTTTAACTCCCCCAATTGGAAATTTGAAGAATCAGTTTTAGATTGAGCCAGGAAAATTTTCCATTTGATCTAAAAAAATGCATTGAGAGATGAGGCCCAAATAATGTTTCCATTTCCTATAATGTGTCTCACACACATTTCACATTTTTAAATCAGAGAACGATGTGAAAAGGAAGCTCACACCATTCATTCACACTGTAAACTATCCATCAGTTTCAAAGTTAGTTGGGAAAGGGTATGAGCAAAGAGGATATTGTGCTTTTTCCAACTAACAATGGTAAATCAGAAAAGACATTCTGCCGGTTCTTATGGGACTTATTAACTAAATAGTGTTTATCTTCCTTCCCTGGCTAACCTACTCAGAGTAAGTAATGAGCTCAGAGGAAATAAAGCAAATATTGAGCCCTTTCCAATCTTTCCAACTGGCCTGCCACCCACTAGTTCTTTGAATGTTGTTTTCTTAATTTTGAGTTTGTTTGACCTAAGGGCTCCAACTAAACTGAGCAAGAGCTTCCAGGAGATGGCTTGGGACAAGAAAAGCAGGTTTCTTTGTTTCCCATGTGCTTTTGGAAAGATTCACAGAGATACATGTCAACCAACCCCTGCATCAATTAAACATTTAGTATTCAAGTTAAAAATAGTGTCCATTTCATATCCCCAGAGCTGTGGCTGATCAGAAAGTTAGAGGTTTGGGTAAAAATATTTACTGCTAATTCTATCTATGGTTTTAAATAGGTTCCTCCACTGCTTAATCTCTACCCTCTCTTCTACTTGTGGAAATGCTGCCTGCCATTCCACTTCTAAAGATAGGGGAGGGGCCAAGAGGACCCTTTCATTTACCACCACCAGCAGAGCCATCTTGCAGGAAGGATCAGATGCATTACCTCTTACTAGGAATCAAATCATGATTTTCAATTATCAGGAATGTTTTCAATTTTTAATAAAAATAATACCAACAATTAGTGACTTTCATGAAAATGCATAATACTTCTATTTATTATAGGAAATCATGATTCATAATGTGAAACTTCTGTGATACTTCAAAATATAGGGAGTGGGGATTAGGGAAGAAAAGATGACTGGAGGTTGAGAGACAACAAATGGCAAAGAACATGAGTTGCCAATTTTTCCAAGAAAAGCAATCTGCCCCTGGAAATAGACAGGAAGTCACCTAGAATCTTCCAAGTCCTCCAGCTTTTTCCTAATGCCTTCTCACTCAGTGGCAATTTAAATAGGGAATAGAGAAATTCAACCATGTCATTGTCATTACTAGCTGTAGTGAATTTGTTCCTAACACAAACTGATTAGTTCTCCAAACTAGCCAAACTAACCAAAATTGATTTTGATTGATTGCTCCCATGTAGGAAAACAGTCTAATTTTGGAAAAGCTCCTATGTTGTACACAATGGAATTCATGCAAACCCCACAAGAGTTCATAATTCATAATTTTCTTTGCCTCAATTTGCATAGCGTTAGTGAAATATAAATTAAATTAAGCCATTTTTAATTTTGTGGTGTATTAAGGAATTATACATATTTGAAAAATCTTCTTAAATGATATTGTAAACTAACAAGATTATTATAATATTCTATGGAAATAAAATCTGAACATAAAATATCTTCAATTTTCTTCTACAAATTCAGCATCAAAAGATCAAGTTCATTTAACCTTTTCATACATAAGCCTTCTCAACTGGTTTCTTGCCCCCAGAGAAGGCAAAAAATGCTATGCAGACACCATAAGGCCTGAGCCTATAGCTCAATGGTAGACCATTTGTCTAGCACATGCAGGACCCTGGGTTCAATCCCCAGCATTGCAAAAGAAAAAGAAAAGAAACCCTAAGCATTGAGAGACTTTACAGTAACTAACAAAGAGCATAATATCAGTAATGTTTTTTTCTCAGGGGTAAATTGATGGATTTTTAAATACTTCATTTTCCATATTTTCTACTTTAAGCATGTTTTGCTTTTATCATTCAAAATGACCATTATTTTTAAAATACAAAAATTTCCTTTTTGCCTTACTTGGAGGCAAAGGAAGCAAAAATGGAAGCTATAATAATAATTCTAACAGGAATATTAACTTTTACAACTTACATGCACGCATATAATTGCATGTTACACAAGATTAAAAAAGGCAGTTTGTTTCCTATATTGCTAATTCTAACAATAAAGATACTAGAGTTCAAACACTTGTGACTTGTCCAAGGTCACACTGTTCATAAGTTGATGAACATGAACTGGTATACAAGTTATTTCACCCTTACAAATACATTTTTCATAATGTCAACCTGGGACTACTGAGAATGCCATCGTACTTTTAAATCAGCCCCAGAAGATCATATCAATTCATAGCTAGTGATAATAATGAATACTCAGTCAGGCAGTCCAAATAGATGCCCAGCTCTGTTCTAAGTGCTTTATAAATATTAACTCAGTTCATTGGCACAGCAACCTTATGGGGTAGATACCATTATTACCACCAAATTTTACACATAAGGAAATGGAGGTAACAGACTTGGCCCACTATCATACAGCTACTGATAATTTGAGTACACAGCAAACTGACTTCAGAGTCTGTGTGTCTGACCACCACATCAAGTAGTGTGCTGACTTGTCCTGGTCAGTTACCCCAATAGGAGAGGATTTTTCTCCTTAGTGCTAGTTAATCCACGTTTAGAGAAAAGAGTCAATAAGGAGTAAAGAGTGTACCATAATTCTTCAAGGGGTTGACGTGTCTATAAAGTCTCTGATAATTAGGGCCAATTGGCACATATTGCAGGGTAATTAATGAATTTGGGGCCCATTACATAGAAAAGAAAACTGAGGCTCATAGCAAACACTAGAGGCAAAAGTTAGTACATTACTCAGCAGTCCCTTTGTCCAGGGATAATTCCTTTGGCTTCCACAATTGTTCACTGGTTAAATTGTGGCTTACAGCATTTCAGGGAGCAAATGCAAAACGTACTACTTGTGCTGTGGTGGAACTTTCCATTTCAAGGAAGTAGATTCCAGCACGAGTAACCCTGGATGGAGGCAAAGGGCTTGTTATGGGGTTACTGTACAATAGAAAAACAAAGACACACTCTGGAACGTGACCCTTCCCTTGTACACGTGCATTGCATCTGGATGGCTGCATAATGTGGGCCACTGGCAGAGGCTGTGTTCACACATGAAAAACAGGACGGAGCTACTCTCAGAATACTAATAAGGAAGACAAAAATAGAATTTTTCATTTTTTTCCTTTTGCAAATTGCACTGAAATATACTTAACATAAAATTTATCATCTTAGCCATTTTGAAGTATTATAATTCAGTGGCAATAAATACATTCATGTGTTGTGTAGCCACTGTTAATCTCCAGAAGTTTCCATTATTCCAAACTGAAACCCATTAAAGTTTAAAAAAACAGTCCTGGGGCTGTGGTTGTGGCTCAGTAGTAGAGCACTTGCCTAGCATGTGTGAGACACTGGGTTCAAGTCTCAGCACCACATATAAATAAATAAAGGTCCATCAAAAACTAATAAAATATTAAAAGGAAAAAAAAAAAAGTCCCCATGCTTTCCTTCCCCAGGCCCTGACAACCAACATTCTACTACATTTTACCTCTCTGAGTACCTCAGGCAAGTGGACTCATACAGTATTTGTCCTTTTGAGATTGGTTTATTTAACTGATTATAATCTCTTCAAATTTATCTAGATTATAGCAGATGTCACAATTTTCTTCCTTTTTAAGGTTAAATAATATTCCATAATAGATATGCTCTAAATTTTGCTCATCTATTTCAGTTGATGGACACTTGGATTTCTTTCATCTCCTATCTATTGTGAACTACAGTGCCATGAGCTTGGTTATATGACTGTCTATCCAAGTCCCTGCTTTTCTTCCATATTTATATAAAGCCTGGATTGTGTATACACACACACACACACACACACACATACACACACATATACTTGAAGTGGAATTCTTGGACCATATGGCAATTGTATTTTATTTTATTTCCGAGAAATTTTCATACTGTTTTCTACAGTGGCTGCACCATTTTACAAGAAATAGACTTTAAAGCCAATTAATGGATTCAGTTTTTCTACCTTTTCTTTACTTTCTTCAAAAGCCCCATAGGCCAAGTACCTAGTAGGTTCAGGTAGTTCTTAACCATGTGACTGCTAATTATACTAGCTGTCTTCTAAATCAAACCCAATCTGTAGTCTATTTCCTGTTACCTTAGTAAGCCACAATTTCATAAATGATGCAGGACTTGTTAGAACCATAGGATCTGGACCTCTGCCTAAATCACACCCTCAAAATTTCATGACAGAGTCACCAGGACCACACTGGATCTTTGTTAATCAGGAAACAAGACTAGCTTCAGAGACCTGTCCAAGTTACAACATTGATCATTATTATAACCTCCAGTTTTTATTTTGCTATTTCATGGTAGAGATGAAAATATTATCCACCTGTTTTGCAGCATCCTAATAACATTATGAACTTTTGGGGGGGATGGATCCATGTTTTTCTTACCTTTGACTCTCCCACAGTGTCTAGGTGGTGTTTTGAGCAGTGCACACATCAGGAATGAACTTAGTGGGTTCTCACCTCAGTTGTCCACATTATAATCCTCAATAACTTTTGCCATGTTCACCTAAGACAATTTACTCCTTTTACATAATATGTTTAGCAAGAAAAGTTCATATAATCAATAGAAAAGGAACATCAGTGTTCTTTGTAATAAGTAAAATACAGTTACAAGAAAAAAAAATAATCCATAAACAACCTAAAATTATTTCACATAGCAACTGTGCAAATTCTGGACTAGCTTATTTGGTATATGAATGTGAATCTATTATTTTGTTTCAAATGGTGTATTAGTAATTATTTTGTGAAGAAAATTAAAAATAAAGGCTGTGGGGCTGTAGTAGAGTAATTGTCCAGCATATGTGAGGCCCTGGATTGGATCCCCAGCACCACAAAAATAAATAAAATAAAGACTGCATCAAGATAAAGAATTTGGTGTTTAAAATATTAGTAGTGATCATTTTTGTAATGTAATTATGAATAATTTTATTTATGGTCTTAAAATGGAAATAGGTGATTTTTATCAATAGAATATATATGTCTGCATATATATGCATATGTATATGTCTATGTATAATATTTAGTTGGTAGAGACAATGAAGGGGAAAAAATAGGTAAGAAATCCTAACATCTAAATTCATCAAGTTGCTGCTACATATGAGAGGGGGCACAATTGTTACATCTGTATCATTCCCACATCTGATAGCAGAATGCACTAGGGGGATGGTTTGAAAGGAGAGAAGATTATCAGTGATTACTTGAGGAAAGGTAAATGTGTGAGTCAAAGCATTCAGCATAGACATCTTCTGAAAGGCTCCCCCTACATATCTAAATGAAATGCACTCACAAAAGGCCCACTAGGTGCAGATACTATGCTAAAGGCGATATGTAATCCAAAGATTATAAATATCTATTCTTGCCCCATGGCCTTTAAAAGTCTAGAACAGACCTGAAAACCAAAATTATATTACACATCAGAGTGAAGCAAAAGCTGAATACATACTTAGATATATGTAATTTTCTAAAAGTAGAGAAGAGGAGCTAAGAAGAAGATCAGAGAAATAACAAGGGAAGATTTCTGGCATGAAATGATGTTTAGGCATATTGATATTGGAGTAAAAGTTTCCTCCTTTTCTTCAGAAGATAAAAGCTCCCTTGTCCTAGATCAAAGAGAGGAAGTAACATCTAGAACCAGGAGGCCTCCATCCCTCTGGTTAGAACAGCAAACAGTTGAGTGGATTCCAGAGGAAGGGAAGTGAGTTCAGAGGCAGTGACAGAGCCATGCAGCCTCAGACAATGCTAGCACATTAGAGAGGATACTGGCGCCAGCTGCTCACGCTCCTCTGGGGCCTGGCCTGCTCATAGCTGCCTTTCTTCCCAACATCCCTCTCCATCTGAGCAATTTCCTGGGCTGCTGCAGACTCCTCCCTCCACACACCCTTCACAGCTGTGGTTTGGCACTCTCTGTAAGAGTCCCAATGCCCAAAGTGCCCTCTGGGCCTGTCTCCTGAGAGCAAAGGCCTGCTTATTTCCACTACTGAATTTACCCACAGAGACAGACGGAGGCAGCTTTTTTTAGATGGCCAAAGCAAATTGGCCTGCATGAATGACTTGGAGCCGTGTGGTAGTAATCAGATCTGGTGTCTGGGACACCCAAGAATACAAGCACAGGCTGTAAGTAGCCCAGAACTTTTCCTGCTGCATCAGAGAAACTGCTGGCTTAAGATATGGAAGCATTTGAAGGATGAATGAAAACTCCTCCTCATACATGCTGTTTGGCTGCGGCCAGAGGGAGTAGTCAAGTTGAAATTATTCAACAGTTGTTTTTTTCCAGAGCCAAGAAAGTGACTATGATTCTCTGTATTTGGGTGGTGCTAAATGAGGGATCTGCACAGTATGGCAAACACAGTTTGCCTGCTGGTTTCATTCACCCTGAAAGCTCAGAATGGTGCCTTCAGTTTTTGATAGTTGAAAAGAATCAAAAGAATATTTTGTGCACATGGAAATGCTATAAAATTCAAATTTCGATACCCACAAATAAAGTTTTATTGGAATACTGCCACACCCACTTGCTTGCACATGGACTCTGACTGGTTCCAAGCTACAAATGCAGAGTTGAGTAATTGTAGCTCAGACTTCATGGTCCCCAAAGCCTGAAATATTTACTATCTGGCCCCTATGCTAAAGCAGTGACCAATGGGAGCAGGGCAAGGATATAGTAGCAGGTGGGAAATTTAAAAAATAAGGACACAGATTTTTTTTTCCTGACCTGCATGTTTAAATGTTCCAGGCTTCTTGATTATAGATTATACCACATTGAGGAAGAGCTATATCTGGAACTCAGCATTGATGTTTAGAATACTACTTGGAGGTCCTTTATTCTTACTATGTTTTTGAAATTTTCATCTACCCAGTCCCTACACACACACACACAAACACACACACACAGAGGAAACAGTTATGAGAAGATCACTCATGTATCTCAGAAGAGTTCAACAATGTGCTTGTACTCACAGAGGTTCAGTGGTAGTGGAAAGAAGTAAAAGAGTAGTGAATTTTAGACCCCCCATGGTGGACCCTGCAGGAGAATTAAATGAAATAATTTTATGGAAATGTGTTCAGTATGCACAGATGACAACATGCCAGCAAACCATCTCAGTACAATTATATACAGCATTCCAATTATAGACACCACTCTCAAAGTTCAGACAACTTACAGGGTATGGCCCCTTTTAAAGGGTGTGGTTTAAATCAACCACTTAAAAACTGGGGAGGTCACTTTAGGCTAGCTAGTATAATTTAATAGCTCCAGGAAACACTGTACGTGACCTAGATATTCTGTGGAGTATGCTGTTGCTTAGGCCAGACAGACTTCTGGGTAACAGTATTTTAAAAAGGTGATTTGACAGCAAGTTACAGAGAACCCAAATTCAAAAAGAATTAAGAATCGGGGAAGGGGTTGGGAAAGAAAGGCTCCAGAAAGGCTCAGGGCCTATTCACTGTGATAATTCTCTTTAATTTTCTCTTTGTAAACATTGTAAGCTCTCATACTAACAAATGATGGAGACTTGGATTTCTTTTTTTTTTTTTTTTTTTTTGAGAGAGAGAGAGAGAAGAGAGAGAGAGAATTTTAATATTTATTTTTAAGTTTTTGGCAGACACAACATCATTGTTTGTATGTGGTGCTGAGGATCGAACCCGGGCCGCATGCATGCCAGGCGAGCGCGCTACTGCTTGAGCCACATCCCCAACCCAAGAGACTTGGATTTCTGTGAGTTTTTGCCCCCTTCTACCATGTTGTTTCTAGAGATGGACTTCCATAGCACCAAAGAATTTTGAGAGCAGGCAGTATCCTATCCTATTTTTAATAGAAAGGCCTATTCAAGTCCATCAGCTCTCTGGATGCATTTAGTGCCAATCTCATATGCCGCAGTCTGGCTGGGCACAAATCATGAGCCACTGAAGCAGGAACAAACTTTATTTTTGAACTCCACCAAAACACTTCACACATGCTCCGGGGGAATTCTCCTGAACTCACGGGGCTTGAACAGGAACCAGCCACCGGAAATATCTCCTCTGGAAATCCCTCCTCCTGCACTTCTCCAACCAATGGGAACTCTGGGGGAATCCCTGGGAATCCCCACAAGAACTCCAAAGTAGCGGGAGAACTCAAAAGTAGCGGCTGAAGCGGATACTAATGCCTTGCCTGTCAACCAATATTGTTGGCAAAATGCCAGGGGCCATTCCGACTTTCAGCATTCATAGAAACTGGAGGGTTTGTTTTGGTTGTTTGTTTTTTGCTATTTGCCTTTCACTCTAAGGGTACAGATACATGGCAGAGGCTGCCTCTAAACCCTTCACCAATTCCTCCACCAATTCTTGGATCAATGGAACTATTCCATTATCCCCACCCCACACCCAGACATTGGGGGACTGTGTGTGGCAGCTCAGGCCTTCTTCCTAAATGCTGCATATTGTCACCTCTAGTCCCTCTCAGGAGAGAGGGAGGACACAGCTTTCTTCTCAGGTTTCCCAAATGCTTCTGTTGTCGCCTTCCCTTGGTCTTAAACTGTGAGACAGAGGGAAAGTTCTGGTGCCCTTTGAAGCGACCTTGATTGCTGTCTGATTCTTCACTTCCCAAACTCAAGTTATAAGGATTATGGAGGAATTAGGGGGCAGAGGATATGAGCTTCTATTTACTTCTTTGGTATTCCTCCTAGTCTTCTATCTTATGACTGTAGCAAGGCTTTTAAATTTAAAAATTAGGAATTTTTAAATTTAAAAATTTAAAACTATCAATTCTTCTGTGAAATTCTAACAATCTTATCTTTGCTGGAATAGTGGATTACAGGATTAAAATACTTTCCCGCTTTTAACTTGTTATTCTTGTACAAAATTGGTGATATTGCAATAAGATGTCCAATAGTTTATTTATTTGATTGGCAATTTTATTAAATTAGAAAATCTTTAGAAATAAAAGATACAGTAAAGAATGCTTTTTTCACTAAATGTTTTAGTGGCACCTGTATGACTAAGTTCCTGTGCCTCTTCTTGTAGTCACTGTTCAATTTGCATCACAGAGTTATTTGTGTGACCCCTTTATGTTAGAATTAGGTGCATTATCTTTGTTTTGAGCATATTTTATTTTTTGAAGAGGACTTGAATACCCTCATTATACCAATAATTTTTAAGGTGATTCAACTCAAAGCATAAGAGAGAAGCAAACAATATTTTTGACTGAAATGGTGTTCTTTGCTTTGATCTGGAAATTTATTGAGCTGCTAAATTTGACAGCACATAATCCAGTTATTTTCCTTCAACTGAAGAATGAACAAATAAATATATAAAAATGTAATTATTTCTTCCCTTGATTTCAAGTTGTGCTGTTGTGAATCTCACACTTGGCATTGAACCTATTTCTGTTTGCAATGAAGAGGATAGAGGGCTTTAAAGGAAAAGCCATAGTAGCAAACTCTGCCTCCATTATTAATATTTGAGTATTTCTCAAATTCAACAAGGCACTACAGTTCAAAGCAGCATGTCTTTACCAAGTTCAGGGATGAAAGTCTGAGTCTTGGTCTACCATTTAAAGAAAAAAAAGACACCTTCATATTTTCAAGACAGGAAGATACTCAAGGACTATACAATTAAATACCCCTTTTTATAGATATGCCCTAAGCCATAATTAAGGTTGACCCTCAACTTGGTAAAGTACTATTTTTCTTGATTTTAGTCTTCCATTTGAGCCAAAAGAATATCAATTCAGCTCTTGGAATTTTTTTTTCTCCTACCATTCAGAGCTTAGACATGTTCTCTGAATTATTTTGTTCATATAGTTGATGAAAAGATAATAAGAAATAATAATGCCTTTCACACAAATTTTTTTCCAAGCCATCGGTTCTTGGTATCTGTTGCCTTATCTGTCTTTTCAACATCCATACAAAATGGAAAGAATATCACTCTTTCATTGCAAGGTAATGACATCTTATCTGTGTATAATGGGTCCCAGTTTATAAGGTACTTTCACATACATTATTTCACTTTGGTTCTGACCTGCACAGCACCCTGTGATATAAAATCAACCAGGTGTCATTTTCTTCAGTTTATTTGTGGAAAATGTCGAATTCAGAAAATTGGAGGGTCTGCCTGTGTCCTGTACTCAGGAAATGGAGGGACTGGCTTTGTCAGCCTTGTCCACGACTTTGCACTGCTGAGGCACAGAAGATCAGGTGAATAACTCCAAATTTCCTAAGAAGTCACCCAATAGTCTTTAGGTTTACTTTAGTGCCTGATTTTCCTTGGGTCACATTTTGTCCATGCTATTATTTGTCGAACAATCTGTGAAGTATCTTCCAGACCTCATGGGTTAGCAGTGGCCCTATTTGTTCCGTTATCCACAGAGCTCTAGGGAAGCTTCTGGATTTGGAGGAATTTCTTTCTTAATTTTTGGGTTTTCCACTTGGAAAGCATTGCTGCAGCACTCAAAGGATACTGTGAAGCACAGAATAAATATTGAATTGTGTCTCTATGCTCACAGTCTCTGTGGTGGCAATTAAATGTTTCTGTGAAGGGGTTTGCTCCCTGAAGACCCACAAGTGGTGGTTAGAAAGTGTCCACAAATTAAAAGCAATGAAAAATCACTAACCACAAGCAAGAGATGCTATTAAAAATGTGGAATTCATCAAATGACTTTTATATGCACGTATATTCTGGACTTGAACCAGGAGCCTACCATGTAAATGTTTGCCCAGTTTTGTGTATATAAGACCATTTTATATGTATAAAGATACTTTTATTACAGCAGGTGGTACAGGATAAATGTTATCCATAATTACTTACTTGATTTTTAAAACTTCTAACAGAACAGTGTTAATCTGAGAGAAAAAAAATAATTCATCACTTAAAGTTTATGAATCAGTGTTATTCTGAAAGAATTCTGATTTGAATAAAAATAATAAGAAAATAGAACAAAATGAACACTGATTCAGCATTGGAAATCATTTCATTGTGTAAGAGACATGAGTGTACAATTTCCAATGATTTAGTCCTCCTCGTTTGGAAAATTATCAAGTATATAATGGGTGCCCACTGTATATCCCATTATCTCTTGGGGAAACTTGAGCCTGACGTGGCAGCAATACCCTGTCAGTGCCAGAGTAGGATTCTTAGGTTAGCTGGAGAAAGACAGAAACCAAATATTTGCTTGTTCCATCCACTAAGAATGTTTGCCTCCCTCCTTTCTACCTAATAAAAACCAAGTGCATCTTTCAAAGCTCATTTCAAAACCCTTTAAGAAATTCTGTCTTATGAAATTTGCTTCTTTGCTCAGTCCTGTTGATTCTGTATCTGATTTTCTACCATACAGCTTTTTTATCTGCCTCCAATAATAATGTCCTATCCAAAGCATTTATTCCATTTCACTGAGATTACAGCAACAGCATCTTAGCTTTTCTCTGCATTCATTCTGTCTCTCCATCAATCACATTTGCAAACAATTACAACTTAATCTTCCTAAGACCCCCTAGTAATTTGTTAATTTTCTATTGAGAATTTCTCATTGGCTACTCTTTGCCTACCAAATAAAATAAGTATTCAATCTTGCATTTAATAGGCTTATTATCTGGACTTGTCCCTTCTTTACCAACAATCTCTCATGCACACTATCCTCCAATAGAACAGAGTAATACTGACATCCATACAGCCCATGAGCCTTCCTCAGTTCCCCAACTGCTTCATTCCTCAACCAAATCTTACCTAATTTTCAAAGCCTCATATTAATTCAGTCTTCTGAATAACTTCTCTGAACTTCCATTTCGATATACCTTCCTATGTTCTGATATCCGTTATACTTTGCTTCAATCCTTTTTGAGGGTATACAAGAAAATCACTACATTCTAAAGGATCAAACTGCCTGAGGGCTAATTCCTGCCTATTTATGTGATCCCAAGCAAGGACTAATTCTTGAAGCCTCATGATGGGGAAGAAAAGTTCAATAGTACCAACCTCACATGGTTGTTTTAAAGAGTATGAGTTAATATATATACACACATATATAAATGTCCTTAGTAAGTATACAATAAGTATTAGACATTATAACTATACCTTTTCTCAATACATTAAAACCCTGGAATGGAAGTTCAGGCTACTCATCATTTTGTCTCACTGTGGTGATAGAACACATTCACGTATTCAACACATATGTGTAAATAAATGCATGTGTTTATGAAGTCCCATTATGTGCCCTCCCATGTCTTAGATAATATCAGACTGCTATAAAGAACTGTAATCTACTGAAGATCTTGGTAGCTATCCCTTTTCCCTTTCTTGTATATGGGATGACTATGGGACTTGCAGTGTCTGATACAATGGTCTTTATAAGAATACTGGCCTTTCTTGAAAAGCATGGAGTTAGGGGGGTTAACCTTGCTCATTCTGTTTCTATAAAAAGTTAAGAGAAACGTTGGTGACATAGTAGAGGAGACTTAGGAGTGGGTGCAGGAGAATCTCATCTCACAGACATATGTGTCTTTCCCTTAAAAGTACTCTGAGTAAGCCAGGTGAGGTGACACACACCTGTAATACTGGTGGCTCAGGAGGCTGAGACAGGAAGATTGTGAGTACAAAGCCAGCTTTAGAAAAAGCATGGTGCTAAGCAGTTTGGTGAGAGTATAAAATAGGGGTGGGGATGTGGCTTAGTGGTTGAATCCCTCTGAGTTTAATCCCCAATACCGAAAAACATTTTAAAATACTCTGAATAAACTGCACAGAGTAGCACAGGTCTGTAATCCCAGTTGAGGCTGAGGTAGGATGATAGCACATTTGAGACCAGCCTGGGCAACTTAGCAAAAATGAATGGTGATGTAGCTCAATAGTTGATAATTTTCCTAGCATATGCAAGGACCTGACTATTGGATTCCCAATAGTAAAACACACACACACACACACACACAACTTCAAATAATATGCATTTCTAAGCAAAAGAAATTAGTAGTTATAGGCTGTGTATATACATAACTAGGACTCTCAATGCTTTGAGGAAACTCTTTGTCCACAACTACACTATGTGCCTTTAAGGAAATAGGACACTGACTCTGGATTGCGCATTGCAATTCATTAAAAGGATTGGCTACAGAATCAGAAAGTCAACATTCAGAGGCATATGGTATTTATTTAGGGGATTCTTAGACTCTGATGTGTAACATAAATCCAGGAACAGACAGAATGAAAGTATGATTTATCCAAATGGTATTAAAGTCTAAATACCAGCTTTATAAATACTGAATTACTCATAAACCTGAAATATGCATATTTTTTCAGGAATACCTATGTTTAGCATCTAAGGTTTTATAAGAAGGATATTTAAAATGGATGCATTTTTTACATCTGTGATTTTATATACACATATACACACACACATAGATATGTTAAGAATTTTACTACTAATAATATTTAGTTGTAAATACTAATATTTATCTTTCACATTGATAATTTTGTGTTTCCCATGTATAAAAGAATTCACTTAGTCTTGCCTTCAGCTTCTATCATTAACAATCACAAATATTAAAACAGAAAAATGCCTACCATTTGCTGAGTGGGTAATGAAAAGATCACTATTTTAAAGCTCAAAATAAGCCTTCAAAGTAGATATCTTTATTCCTATTTTATAGGCAAGGAAATGGAGTCTCCATATAAGCCCAGTGGTTTGTCAGAAATTCTGTGTCTTAGTAAGCAGCAGAGCCAAGATGTAAATTTACATTTTTCTCACCACAAAGATGCTTTACTTGGGATTGGCTCATAGATATAGGCATACAAAGTTTTATAAGTTTTGATTATAAATTATATAGCACTTAAAATGATTTAAAATTTTTCTCCTGTGAGCACTTTAGTCCAACTTTTCACTCTCCTCCCTCATGCCCTGTCTATAGCTTACTATCATGAATAGGAGATCATTCTTGGAAGGGTCTTCCTACTATAGCCTCCTGGGGACTTGAGCATAAATCTGCCAGTTAGCCTAAACATGGAATTCTTAACTCTGGGACCCTTTACTCTTTCCTTGCTTTCTTCAATAATGTTCTCATCTCAGAATGATAGGTCTTGTCTGAGCACCCCAATCTTAGTCAAAGAGGTGAAAGGGTACATTTGCTGGGCGATTCTGAGACTTGCTTCATGCTCTTCATGGAAAGATGCCTCTCCCTCTCATGAGACATCGATATCATAAAAAAAGAGTTTTAAAATACCCGTAAAAGGAGAAATGCAGTCAGAATTGAGGACCTACAACTCAGTAGGCTGTACAACTATGTCCGTGGTGGCACTATGGCTGTGCAACTATGTCCGTGGTGCACTATGCACAACAGCCAAGAGGCAGTACAACCCAGGACTCTCTCAATGGACATGCATGGAATGGAATGTTAGCCTTAAAACTGAAAGAATTTCTGACATATATGAATAAATCTTGAGAACATTTTTCTCATGAAATAAGCCAATCGCATAAAGACAAATACTGTCTGATTCTAGCTATATTAGGTATCTAGAACAGTCAAATTCATAAAAACAGAAAATAGAATTGTAGTTGCCAGGGATAAATGGAGGAGAAAGTGGAAAGTTGTTTTTTAAATGATATAGAGTTTAGTTTTGCAACACAGAAGTGTTCTGGTGATACACAACACTAGTGAATTATACAATTAACATGGTCAAGACAGTAAATTTTGTTATGTGTATTTTACTACAATAAAAAATGGTAAATGTATGAGAAATGTAGTTTTGGTGAATATCTAATGTTTCAGTGTTTGAGGAACAAGACATATGGAGAATGAAGAACAACAGAAAAAACAACTACTAATTCCCAAGCCCCAAATAATCCCCCACCTTGCCCCTGGCACATATTCTTAATTTTCTGGTTTGGGGACAAACAAGAAAAATAATACCTCCACATGTAGTACTGTACAATATTACCTGACGCAACTTATGTGGGTACTTGCCATAATCCTTCACACTATTTTCAAAAATTTTAAAAAACATCAGTCATTTAGGTAGTTTTCCCTTACTTGAATTTTTAAAGAAGTAGAATCATTTCCTTAAAATCAACATTAAGCCAAGTGTTACCTGTTGTGAGCATGATGAAGCCTTTTTGTTGCATTTAGTTTTATGTTGATACAATTTTTTAGTGATAAGATTCTTTCCTATTTTATGATATTAGTACTTCTAGCTTGTTTTATGTATGATAGAGGATTAGAAATGCAACCAGAAATTCAGAATTCAGGACTGGCTTTGGGTCTTAGCTCTCCTCCAGGGTAACTCTGGAAATATAACTTAAAATCTATCGGCTTCAGTAATTTTACAGCATTATAAAAGAATTAGATCCAAGACAGGCATCAGCAAGCTTTTTCTATAAAAACCTAATAGCAGACATTTTAGAGTCTTTAAGCTTCATATAAAAACAGGCAAAATCAAGGATATTATGAGAGGGTAAATCTCAAAAAAAAATTTTATCTAATGAAATTCATAATGGAGTATAATTGTTTTTTGTAATGCAGTTTTGATAATAAAAATGGAATTGCCTTTTTTGAGAAATATTTTACTAGAGCTCAAAGTTATAATTTCTTACCACCAAATTAATTGCAAATGTTTATTGATAAAACTAATTTTAACAAATGGACCAAACAAAAGCCAGCATTGGTCCAGATTTACTCCATGGGCTGTAGATTGTGCACACCTGCTCCAGGCTCTAGATCATTTTAAATTTTAAAACTAACTTCATTCACAGGAGATGCTAGGTAGCAAAATTGACCAAATTAAATTGGTCTAATGTGTACATGTACAAATATGTAGCAATGAATCCTACAATTATGTAAAATTATAATGTATCAGTAAAAATAAATGAATAAATTAATTAATAAAATATAGCTTCTTTTGCTAGACTTCACAGTCCAATTTCTAAGTGTTGGTGAATCACAGGGAACTCATGTCCCTTCTAACTAGATTTTCTTGCATTAGCCTATCGAGACTCCTGATTTTAAAAACTAAATACACATGACTTCCAAAGTTTTATCTCTATAGTTGACCTCTCCACTCTAGGACACATTTATTTAACAAAGTGCCCTTTTAACATTTACCTTTTGATAGCTAAGAGTTATTGCAAATGAAAGAATTCCTAAAATTGTCCTTTGCCCTGATCTTCTCTTTTTAATAAATGCCTCCTCCACCCACTCAGTCATTCAAGCCAACTATCTAGGAGCCATCCTAGATCATTTCCTGAGCCCTCTCCCAAACCATTCAATCCATCAGCATTTGTTTAAATGCCCAGAATTGAAAAGCGATAAAGCTGACCTATATAGAAATGTTCTGGTTATAATTGTAAATATTATCAAGTAAAGCTCTCTCCCCCAAAAAATCCTGAATACTTCCTTAAATACTAATGTCATCTTAGCTCAACCATTATCATCTCACAGGGGCTACTGCTCTTGACTTCTAACTGGTATTTTTGTTTCCCTTTTCAACTCCAGCTCCATCCTTCCAATCCATTGTCTGCAGTGGGCAGAATGGTCAACTTGAAGCACAGCCAGGAAGCATACCTTCACTGTGAAGCTGCCCTTTGAGTAAAGGTGGAAGGAGGTGAGGCAGCAAGCAGGAGGAGCTTGGGAGGGACAGACTTCTAGGAAGAAGAACAAGGGCAAAGGATCAATCAGTAAGAAGCAAAGTGAGTGAGGGAGAGAGAATCAGAGATTAAATGAGAGGTGACAGGAGCTAGTTATACAGGCCTTCTAGTCTCTGAATGTGATGTTGAGTCATGGCAAGATGCCAGGAACATGAGTTACTGTGATCTGAAGTAGAACAAGGGCCAAGGTGAGGAGACCAGTTAGAACTATAATGCAATATTACAGGTGAGATGGTGGAATGAGGTGAGCCAAAAACATTCTCAGCTTCTGTGTGGTGGGGCAGAATAGAATCAAGAGTGAATTCTAAGGCTTTTAGTTTGATCAACTAATAGGCTAGGGTTGTCCTTACCTAGGGTGGGAAAGTCTGAGGGAAGAAGAGGCTTGGGGGAAAACATGAGAAACTTGGGTTTGGATGGGTTGCATTTAGAATGCATACTAGATATTCATGCAAAGATGCAAAGTAGGTGGTTGGATGTTACATGTTGGGGCTCAAAGGAGAAGAAGATGCTAGAGATAGAATTCTATAGTCATTCAGGTACATGTGTTATTGGAAACTAGGAGACTCAGCAAAGTCATGAAGAAGTGAAGTACATAGAAAATAAACCAGAAGACTGAGACATTCTAATATATTCTGGAAGATGAGGAAGGACCAGACTAAGAAGGATCAACCAATGAAGGTGGAGTTACAACAGGAGAGTGTGGTACCTGAGAGCAAATAAAGGAGGGTTTCAGGAGGAAGAAGAAATTATCAAGGTCAAATGTACATGTGGGTTGAATAACATTAGAATACCTTTTGAGTAGAGTTCAAAGTTCTTCTTACCAGGACATGAAATCATCTATACAAACTGATCTCCTTGACTTCACCACCAGTTAGTCACTTCCTTCCTCAATATGACCTGGTCCTATCTGCCTCTCCAACTTTTATCTCCTATCTCGCTTTATCCCACATCCACCATGCTTCCCTGTATCAAATTTCTATAGTTTCAGCATATCAATATTTGTCAATATTTTTTCCTACTGCCTAGAATGTTTTTTTGCTTCATGATTAGTTTTGATCATTACTATTTCTTTTCATGATCACCACTTTAAAAATACTAATTTCACCAATATTAACTCTATATTTTCCTTCCATACAGTCTCTACCCCACCACTTTGTTCTATTTATGTAATTTTGATACTACAAAATCATGAGATTACTATTTGCCTCTGACATAAGAACAAGGTCTTTTTCTCAACTCTGATCCATACTAAAACAAGGTCAGATTTTGTAAATACTCAATAAATATTTACTGAATAGCTAATCCATATTCAAAACAGCTAATATAATTGCTAAAAACAAATATAGGTAAATAAACTCCAAATTGAGATATACAGTAGGAGAAATGAGATGTATTTTCATTTGACAATGTTGGAAAGAAGTTTTCAAATTTACATGATGCTTAAAAATAAACAACTCTTATAATCCATTCAAGATGTAGTCCATCTTCATATTTCCATACGCCAAGGAGTTGTGCCATACTGAAGCTTCAAATCACTTTTCAAATTTCCAGTAAAAGTAATCTATAAAAGTAATAGTATCATTTTAATACAGGTCTAATGAAGAGTAGACACGCCTTGATTGTTTATTGAAAAAATGTTAAAATACATGAATATTAAAATCCAAAGAGTAGCTACCAAATAGTCACATAAGTTTTACTCATCCACTCATTACCACCCTGCTCAAGAGTGTTTCCTTTTAAGAGTCCAAATGAACACTGCTTATCATTGGAATCTGCTTTTTTCTTAAATCTCCCTGATGAAATCGGGGAATGGCTAGAAATGGAGTCCAAGGAGGCTTTGCGTTTGGTAATTTGGTGTGCTCTTTCATCTTCCCTCTGCAGTCTTATGCTCATTGTTTGTTGCTGCTAAAGCAGTAAACGCTGTTTGTCTTCTTGCAAAACCAAGGCTAGGAAACTTTGAAGTGTTTTCTGTTGCTTAATGTCACCTACTGTTCCTGTCAGCAAACTGAGATAAACCTGATGGACTGAGGTGTCTGGTCTAATTCCTTTATTGACACATAGTCCTGTCTTCAAACACCAGTGTAAATGAATAAGTACTGAGATAGTAATGTGTCAGTAATAGGCTGCCAGATGAATGCCATTGTTTATGTACTGATCCTGCTTCCTAAGGCCCAAGCAGCTCAAAAATCTTACAAATTAGCACCTCACTGAGATCAAAGAATTGTCTTTTCTTTCTGCAATTACCTACTTGGAGAGCTGAGCAAGCAAATGAGACTAGTTTAAGCTGTCTCCTTCCAGCTCAAATCTTCCTTTTGAGGAGAACAAATGGTGGAATTATACACTGTTTCAGGAAGGAATGGTGGAGAATAAAAGATTTTCCTTTATTTTGCTGTATAAGAGCAAGAGGATCCTTCAGTTTTGTTTTTTAAAAATTAATCTACTATTCTATCCTCATTGTAATTCTTATGTGGAAAATCAATAGAAAGAGCCATGTTCATCCTTCACAACCAGTCTTCTGAGAGCAAATTAAACCTCAGTTAACAGACATAAAATGACTTTAATCACTAGCACCATGGTACCTACAGGCTCAAACAGAAGGTATAAGAAAAATTAGTATTTTCTGAATGAGTAAAAATTTAGGCTACCACATTTTTCTAATTCCATTTTTTATGTATCTTAGTTAGAAAGGACACTAGTCACTCTAAATTTAAAAAGGCTGGCATGAGGGATCCTTTCACCACTGTTCGCTAAAGCCTTAAAGCACATTTCAGCTCCTTAGCTGGAATGTTAAAGATGACATTGTTTTATTTGAAGATATTGAACCATGAGAGGATAGAAGTTATATGCTAAATATAATTGACTTCACCCAATTAAGTAATCTTGCTTTTCATGTTAACCATACAAACTAGAAATAAAAAATCACATGGTCAAACCTTATGACTGGGAATGACATTGGCTTATTTATAAGAAAGACAAGGTTCTTTCTTGGTGGCAGGCTTTATCTTTTAGGTAAATGCAACAAAACACAACAAAACTTCTTCTAAGTTCTAGTGGTACAATGACCAATTTTGCCTTACTCAAAGTCCTGACTCATATGGGTGAGTGACTGAAAGAAGTGAAAATTGACATGAAAAGAAATTAACTGGAATAACAAAGTTGGGACATCCTTTTTTCAAATGCGTTTAATTTTACTTATTCACACCATGGTTTATAAAAATGCATTAAATATACTCCTTATGCCAAATAATTTATAAAAATAAATTTGAATTAATGCAAACTTCAATATCATTTGTCTCATTTTCTTATAGCTATTTCCTGTGGAAATCACTTCTAGAATCCTTGGGACCAGTCCCTCTCCCAGGATGCTATATAATGTCCAAGTGTCAGGAATGCTGATAATATCCAACCCACCAATATGGAGAGAAGTCCAGTAGGTCTCTGAAAGATATCTTGAGACAAAGTGGCTTCTTCAGGAGTCCTTGAAAATGTTCTAATAGTTTATTACATGTATCCCCTTTTCTTTGTGTGCTTCTGATATTAAAATAAAACATGAGGAAAGTGTAGAAAATTTAAACTGGTGTAGGTTAATTACATGCCAGAGTAACTGTACAAGGGGTATATGTCCAGAATGAACATTTTTCAACAAATGTCACCCAAACTTTTGTTTAGTTGCTCAAGAAATGTCAACTTGTAGCCAAAACAGCAACCAGCAAAATAACTATTTTGACAGTTTTAGCTTTTAATGAAGAAAAATTTGCACAGTGCAGATGACAGATAATACTTGTTTTACTTTTGCATTACTGAAAATAGGGGTGCTCTATCACTGAGCTACATCTAAGTAGCTTTGAGTTAGGATCTCCACTAAATTGCCCATGTTATGCTCCAACTTGAGATCCTTCTACCTTAGCCTCCTGAGTCACTGGGAGTACAGGTATATGCCACTGCTGCCAGGAAGAGCATAGTGCTTTGTTTTGCTTTGGTACCAGGAATTGAACCCAGGGGTGCTTAACAACTGAGCCACATTTCCAACCCTTTTTATATTTTATTTTGAGACAGGGTCTTGCTAAATTGCTTAGGGCCTTGCAAAATTGCTGAAGCTGGCTTTAATCTTGTGATCCTGCTGCCTCAGCCTCCCTAGCAGCTGGGTTTTCAAGTGTGCAGCAAGCATAATGTTTGATGAAACATCTGTCAGGGCTTGAGTACCCACTTTGCTGCTTTCAATCTACATAACTGAGACAAGTCATTTAAATAATAGAGCCTCAATTTCCTCATACGTAATTAAAATAACAATCTATATCCTTCTGCAGTATAGTTACCTGTGAAGTTTTGGAGCATTGAAACATTTGTATGTTTGTCTGTTGTTAGAACTTTTGTCATAGAGGGTGTCATTTCATTTTGATAAAGTCTAAAGAAGATCTGCTGCTAGCAGCTAAATTATGCTAATGATTCTGTAATAATCAAAATAGAAGAGGTTTTGTTGTTGTTGTTGTTTTGTGTGTGTGTGTGTATGTGTGTGTGTGTGTGGTACTGGGTATTGAACCTTGTACATGTTAGGCAAGCACTCTACCAACTGAGCTATATCCTCAGCCCAAGACTACTTGTTGATCCACATGAAGAACAAATTTATTGAGCAGGAAGGGAAATGATCTCCTTTCATATTAACAGCCATTTTCACTTTCCCTGAAATAAAGATTATGAGGCTCTGCCAGCAATTCCCAAACCTCCTTTCTGGTCTGTAACTTGGAGAATAGGGGTTCAAAGACACAAACTGAAAGTTCCAGTGAGTGTCTCAAAGTTAACTTTTGAAATTACTTTCCCATTCAAATTTCATGCAGTTAGATGACAACCAACATAAACTCAGACCCTTAATCCTCAGCCTCAATTTAATAATAATGTCTGTGAGTTTAATAAACCAAATGAAGTAGACATGTCCACTTCCTTTTTTCTTAAGACTACTAAGAAAATGTAAATTACCGTGTTTTCCTGTTATATTCCCTTTTGGTCTCTGCAAAGAAAAATCCAGTGATATGTAAATTTTGGTTTGTGACAATGTTCATTTCTCTTTTCTGAATAATGTGGAAGAGGTAAGGTAAAACTTTTGATGCATTTCCATAAATGAGCAATTTGGGACACTCTTGCATGAAAGCAGTGCTTATATAAGCACCTGAAACCACAGCTGCCAGCCTGGTGCCTGTGTCAAAGTCTGCAGAAGCCCTGAAAGCACCTGTTGTGAAAGGCCTGGAGACAGTCTTAGTCTTGGCAACAAAACTCATGTTGATTTTGTCACTTTTCTGAGCAAATATTCTTTGCAAATTCATAGTTCTATGGTTTATTTTTAAGAATGTTTTCTTTTGAACTTCCTTTCCTCCCAACATAGTTTCAGAAAACTCATCCATTAAAAATGATCCTTTTCATAGAGTAAAAGAATACAATACTCAGAGTTGTTACATCTCAAGTCCAAGATGTTATTTTTTTTCTTTTTCTGTAAGTCTCATATTCAGTTGCTTATTTTGCAAATAATGAAGATTTATTAACTTTCTTATTACAGATTTTGGTACTGTCAATATAGTATAGAAAGCATTAAAAATTGTGTCATTCTTTAATATGTTGGGGGAAAAAGTAATTCTAAAATGTATTATTTTACATTTTTTGAAATTTAAAATTTTAAAATGAAAATTAATTTTATAGTAAAATAAGCAGGAAATGTGTTTCTTATAGTTACTGACTGGTTATTATTAGAAAAAATTTACAGCAAGTATGCTTTATAATATTCTTTCATAAAGACATCCAGAGTTAACATTTGGAGAAAGGGAGAGGAGAAACACATGGATGACTGTAGAGGATCCTGTTTTTTTTTTTTTTTTTTTTTTTTTTCCTGTAGGGCACTAAAAACTCATTCTTCTTAATGAGCAGAAGGTAAACATCCCTCTATCCAGTCTCTTCTTTACTGTGATTCATTTCTTGGTCTACGTTATTTCCCACACCAAGAGTGGACTCTCTCCTGAGTTTCTGTTGACTTCCCTGGCTGCCAACAAAGGGGGATTACTAGTTTCTTGGAATCCATATAATTATATTCCTGTGGACACTTATAAGGAGCCATCAGCTCTGTCCTTGTGCATCCCACTTCTAGGCTGGCCTCTGCCTGCGGGTGGTAAGAAGTGAAAAAACATTTTTTTACCTACTTCAGTACCTCATAAATCATATTTATTCCTTCAAATAACACTCAAATACCTTCATGTTTATAAGGGCCACATGGAATCTAGTCTAATTTTACCTTCTGGTTTACCTCCTATATATTTGGAAATAGAATTCTTATATTAAAATTTTAGCAAATAACATGTCATCTACCATTTGCATCCCCAGAGGATTCTAGAGAATTTCAAAAAAAAAATAGGAAAGTCGGAACACCAATGCTCTTGATTCAAGTAAGTCTTGACCAAAAGCTTAACCATAATGTTCCCTCAGTGCTGCTAAATAAATATTTATGTATTTTACAGACGTCTCTTTTGAAAAGAGAACTTGAGGTGTTTTTTTTTTTTCCAGAAACCCATATACCACCAATGGAAGAAACATAGAACAATCTGTGGAAACTGAGGCAATGAGAAAGATAGACTGGAGAAAAACCCTACACTTTAAAGCAGAGAAAGGTGTCACAATGCTGGTCCATGGGTGCTGCTAGGTTCCTACATGCAGTGGGGGGTGCACAATTTTGAAATAGATTATTTTTATAAGCCAAGCAAATATAGTTCAAAATCACAGTAATGCATGAGATCAGCTACATTGCCAGCCAAAATCATACCATGTTGAGAGAATGCACATTTGTGCCTGTTTTGCCAACACATGAGGAATTTTCCTCATGGTTCCTTACAAGATGGACACTGAGTGTGTTGAAAGGAATAAAGACCTCTGGGACTAAAGTGAAAGAAACAATGACAGTACTGCAGGGTTTGAGGGACTGAATGCTTTGTCTTTATCATAGTTAATGCAAGCTTCCAATGAGTTTGAGAGGCCTGTTTATCTGACAATGTACACTTGATTCCAAGAAGGCTGGAGCTTGGCAGTTTGTTTAAAAGCTGAATTCATGGGAGTGTACTTGCTGCCTAAGTCTCTGAACAAGCTTTATTGCAAATTTGTCAAGTACAACCCCCTGTTTGGCAAATGATCAGTCTCACTATTCACTAACTCTCCAGAGCTTTCATTAAATAGGACCTCCAAACTAAGATTTCTTAAATTTGCATGCTTCCCTATCCTCAAAATATGAAGAAAGGGTCATGATCCAGGTGTAGAGAGAGGACTTGGGCTACATTCATTAGGCTGGCACTTTGGAACTCAGAGATAAACAAACAGATATCAATACAGTCATTTGGCTGTCACCTGTCCCATTTGAAATACAGGATTCCATTTCATGACTCACCTATTAGAAAAAGGAACATATCCTTATTAAGTGTTTGCTGTATAAAAGCTACTAGATGAACACTAATATCTTTTCCAAAGGCAGATGGAAGTTTTGAGAACCAAGAAGCTTATATAAATGAGGGCAGGGCAAACTTTAAGAAAATATAAATATAAAATTAGGTAGAGTGTTATGCAAGAAGACTTGGCAGGTAGAGTGAAGTGCAACTTCATTAACTTCACAGAAAATCTATCTGATGCTTTCTCCTGTAACCCACAGAGCAACCAATATTATGTATAATACTCTTATCATTTGAAAATGATAAAACTAAGATTCTTGAAACTATTCAAGTAATATGGTAGCCAAATCTTCCAAATAAAAGTGGATGACTTTCAGTTAAATCCCAATTTCAGACATACAACTAGTAATTTTTAATTAGAATGCACCAAAATTTTTATATTAAAAAATTATCCAAAGGGATATAAAATTCAAATTTAACTTGATATCCTGTATTTTACCTGTTAACCCTACTAATACATATTTTTAAATCTAGGTTTGTTGGATAAAATGCTCAAATATATTTTATCCCTTCTCTGTTAAAATTATGATATGTTTAACAATTATTAGGCACAGTTATTTTCTTCTTAAATAACAAATATCTATAATCTTGGTATTATTTTTTATTATTTAACTCAAATTATGTATAATATTCTACTTCTTAAAAACTTTTAATTAAATAATCAGTTACTGTACAAAATTTTTAAGTACTAATCAAAAAAGGAAAAAAGTGCTAATAATCTTACAAACAGCTTTCAATTGTAATTTAATTTATTCATATTTTGACTTTTTACATAAATAGTTATATATTGTTTTAAAAAAGGATCAGCACTATATATCATTGTAAATCCAAAGTGACTTTAAAAATACTTTTATTTTCTTTGTGGTGGGCCTTGTATGTGATGATAGTGATTTGGTAATCAATTATCAGGATTTAGGTTGCGAAAATCAGCAAGTAGAAAACCAGATGTGAAAGCTTCTCATAGAAATTCTTACTTCTTTTGAAGTGTAAGATTAATGATCTATATCAGATGGCTGATGCTATTGTAGGCAGACTCAACATGAAGCATGTCAGATGGCCACTGCCTGGTATAGGTATGGCTAATACAAAGCACCTCATAAATTTGCTTTGCCTCATCAATATGAATCATTTTCTCATATAGCAATAAAAGAAAGAAAGAAGTTACTTGACTGATTATTTGAGTTCTTATTGCAGCCTTAAAATAAGTGACTCTTTTGGTAGAAATTTAATCTAGCTGTTTGCTCTAATGCAGAATACTGTGCTCATATAAAACAAAAGAAAATGTCAAATTATTGGCAGATTTTTAAAAATATATCTGCATTGTCTGTTTGGCTATGTGGATTTAGCTCAGGTTTCCTGAGAATTTCTTGGAAATTTTTATTGAGTGTGTCTGGTCAAAGTATGATAGTCAATATGATGATCATCTGTAACCTGTGACTGTCCCTAAGGATGACCTACCCTTGACTCTCTCTGATTTCCATCTTTGGAAACAACACCTACTGTTATCAAGAGGAGGAGTCAGGGAAAATATCTACAATTAACAGATATTCCATGGTCAGTTTCTTAGTTCAATAGAAGAAAGGTGCTAGTCTGAAATGCTGGAGACTAGTGATGCAGTCATGGGTCTAACAGTATCAACACACAAGTTGTCAAGTTGACATAGTGTCTTCTTACACATAATTTATCATAAATCTCAGCATCCTCACCTATCAAACAAGGCAGTGAGATTTTGTTAATTTTTTGAGTATACTCTCTATGGATTTTCAGCCATGATTCTGAGATTTTTTTAAAATGTCTTTTCATGTTCTAAATGCCTATTTCAAATTGAAATTTCATTGTGCATCTTACCCCCAGCTAATGAACTTATAGAAAAGACATCTGTTCATAAAATAGTTATTTCAGCAAACTCCTGCTACTATTTTTTTTCACTTTTTCAATTAAAAGTTTTATTTGGGAAAATAATAAAAAGCCAAAACAGAATAATAAAACTTTTCAACATTTCCAAAATGCTAATAGCCTTAATAGTTTCCAAAACACATCCACAAACTGTAAATTTTTCCAGGTACACACCGAAGGGAAAAGGTGAAGCCATTTAAGGCCTTTCAAGAAGTGAAATATTGGACAAGGATATGTCTTCTGGATTTCTCCTCTTTTTCAGTCCAATAACCAGTTTGAATATTTTCAGTGCACATGATTGAACTAAGGTCTCTCCAATTTTTAAAGAATCTTAAAGAAGAAAGTTTTGTAAAGTTGGACCCAACTTTTGGAATTTGTTGGCCTTTTATCTTGAGATTTTCTTGTGTAAAAATTTTCTTTTATTTTTTTTCCTTTTTTATTTTTATGATTAAAAAGCAAATATATATACTCCATATGTTTTGTTATTAAAATTTCATTAATGTTAAAATTATTAAATATACCCATATTTCTTTGTGTATCTATATTAATAGCCATGTACTGTGAAAATATGTGTGTGTGTGTGTGTGTGTGTGTGTGTGTGTGTGTAGGTAGGTAGGTATGCATGGATAGATGGATAGATAGATAGATAGAAGCATAGAGATAAAGTAATGTGTATTGAAATGAATTAAACTAATATCACTATATACTCTTTAGTCTTGTGCTTCTTAACTATCTGTGGTAAGGAACCAGTTTTTTTGAGTTATATTTCTAATGCTTTGGTGGTAAATAATACAATTAAAATACAAATTTGTTATTAAATTTTCTAATGTTCATTTCTCTTATGTCCTTGCAGAGGACCAGAAGCAGGCCACCACAGGTCTCTGAACCAAATTTTTAATTGATTAATTAATTAATTTGTTCAACTTGTTAGACATGACAGCAGAATGCATTACAATTCATATTACACATATGCAGCACAATTTTTCATTTCTCTGGTTGTACACAAAGTAATGACATACCATTTGTGTCTTCATACATGTACCTAAGGTAATGATATCCCTCTCACTCCACTATCTTTCCTACCCCATGCCCCCTTCTCTTGCACTCCCTCTGCTTTGCCCTATCCAAAGTTCCTCCATTCCTCCCATGTTCCCCACCATCCCCATTATGGATCAGCATCCACTTATCAAAGAGAACATTTGGCCTTTGGTTTTTGGGGATTGGCTTACTTCACTTAGCATAATATTCTCCAACTCCATCCATTTACCTGCAAATGCCATGATTTTATTCTCTTTTAATGCTGAGTGATATTACATTGTGTATATATACCACAGTTTCTTTATCCATTCCTCTATTGAAGGGCGTCTAGGTTGGTTCCACAATTTAGCTATTATGAACTGTGCTGCTATAACCATTGATGTGGCTGCATCACTGTAATATGCTGTTTTTAAGTCCTTTGGGTATAAACCGAGAAGTGGGATAGCCGGGTCAAATGGTGGTTTCCAAGTTTTCTGGACCAAATTTTGTGTACAATGGTTCTAGGGCATGAGAAACATAACTATTTCATTTGCTTTCTTAATATTTCATATCATTTTAATTTTAACATAGATATTATGTCTAAAATTTTTGTAAAATTAATTTAGGAAAATATATATGGTTAGGAATATATATTTTCAATTATTAATCTAAGTTTTATCTGGGTAAAAATAAATAAAATACATTTCTTTACTTTTTGGAGAGGATTTATAATTTTTTTAAATATTCCATTCTTTTTTTAAAAAGAGAGAGGGAGAGAGAGAGAATTTTTTATTTATTTTTTAGTTTTTCGGCGGACACAACATCTTTGTTTGTATGTGGTGCTGAGGATCGAACCCGGGCCACACGCATGCCAGGCGAGCGCGCTACCGCTTGAGCCACATCCCCAGTCCAAGGATTTATAATTTTTAAATATTTCACAATGAACTGGAATATGTTGCATATCTACTAAGAAAAAATGTTATCCACTACAAAACGAAGAACAAGATAAGGCTATGATTAACTTGAAATAACACAACTATCCACTTCCATTTACATGAACCATTATTTTGATGGAGTGATATTTTAAGTGCATACACTATTCCAATTCTAGTTTTGTGTGAATTGTAGTGAAAAAGAAATTTAATTTTATACTCAAAAATATTATTCATCAAATTTCATTCATCAGTCAACACGCATTTAAACAAACCACAAATACAAATACATTCTTCTGTATGACTCTGTAGCAATAGCTGGAACACTCTTTTTTAAAAGTCAATTAATGTTGGTGTTCAACATGCTTTCTTTTTCTAGCTAAACTTCAGCTATTCATTTATTAATGCACTAAAAGTTTAATGAGCATAAGATTATCATACCCTGTACTAGTCCCTGGGGATGAAATGTGAAGGACACAGGCACAATCCATCTCCCTCAGATAAACTGGTACAGAAGGCTAAAACTGAACAAGGGTCATGTTTTGACAACGATGTGGAGATCCAGTGGCAGGAAAGAAAGAAAGGTGTAGAAGATAACTTAGTTGGTATTTTTATTGTATTCACAAGTATGAGCTAGCTGAGGAGACAGCAATCAGCATGATTCATTTACACAGAGGGTCTATTTTATACCACACAAGAGAGTCACAGGACATTTCTAACTGACCTCAGACTTTTTAAATTAAAAAAAAAAAAGTTTTGCTCTGGAAAGTAACAGAGTAAGTAAGGTTAGGAGAAAATGTAACAGCCCCCCAAACAGTAACTTAGGTCACATAAGAGCACACAGGGGATTCTACTTCAGCTGTATCTTTAAAGGACTGAAGTGGGGCACAGGCAACTCAGCATCTTCTGATATTATTATTTCAGGGTAGAAACATACTTGCCAATCTCATAGCTCAGATTTTGATGATGTGGCTCTGTTGATGATTTTTGTTTTGAAGCCCCATAGTGCTAGGTGAGCTGATGGATGAAGTCTGCAATTCAGTATCATTGTAAAGGACCTTCTCCCCATAAATAACGAGCACCAATTTATTCTTTTCTTATTTCTGTTCTTTTAAATCGAATGTGGTGAACAAAAGGTTTTTTACAATATAATAGCTAACATTTTCTGTGCACATGCTACATGACAGTAAAGTATGGTGGTAAATATGTCACAGGCAGATCTCTTAATCTGTTCTGCATTATAGAAGCTGTTCTATTTTTATCTCATTATTCAGATGAAGAAATTGAAGACTTGGAGACTATAACTAACTTGCTCAAGGTGATAGAGCTACTAAGTGGCAAGATCAACCTCACAATCAAGCAGCTTGAAAGTAGAACTGTTTTCTGTACTGTATATCAGTGACATCATGAATGGCCGAACGACTGTAGCTGCAATCTATTTTTAAAGGTGGTACACATTTTGTTAGGAAATTAAATCCTTTCCTTAGAACAGATTTTGTATCTTTTAATATTGGAAATGGAACCAATCAGTTTGAAGATACTAAATAATTATCAAATGATGACCATAATTAAAAAACAAGGAAGCACCAGTTTTTGCAACCAAGGGAAAACTGTGTTGCCTGGTGGTGAGATACTTTAGCAGTTGTCACAAAACAGCAGCCAGTCCCAGTCAGCACATGAGCTCTGATGCAGCCACAGCAGACTGTGATCAGAGATTTTCCTTTTACAAATGAGATATTTGACCTCAACCTAACACCAGTCAGGGTTGCTTTGCCAAGTTATGGTTTTCTTTTAACCAGGTGTACCCTAAACATAACTTACGTGTACGTACTTGCACTGTACTCACACCCACAAACAGGCCTCGACATAGAGTCACCTTGTGCACTTACTATATAAGACTGGTGTTGTTAGGGCCAAATCCATAATTGTACCACTTCTGAAATGATAAGATACCATATCAACTGTAGCTTGATATTGATCAAACTGACTCTTTCAGAAAAGGACTTACTATTCTAGCAGCACAATTCCTCTGGATTTTTATACAGATGTTATTCACATGAAAAAATAAATAAACTGAAATGATTGGAAAATAGCAGAGGGTCATGAATACCTACAGGATCAACCAGAGTTCTCTGTTCCCATAGGGTTCAGGACAACCACTGGCCAGACATTCCAAGGTGTTGGAGCTATTACTCTTGCCTTTCCAATACATTAAACAAATCTGTGTTTAAACAAATCAGAACACCTGTTATCTGTGTCTCTACAGATGAAGCCACCATCCACTGCCATTTGTAACCTCACAAGACACTATTTTCTTAGGAAGAAAAGAATTACTTAAATATAATAGATGGGTTAGTTCCCAGTTTCACTCTGTGTCCATACAATTTTGTTACAAAGGATTAAAGCAATGTATCAAAACACTTTTTCTCTCATTCATGTCTTTTTAAATGAGAATAATTAAATACTAAATAATTAAATAACTAAAGAAAACTAAATTTTTTCTTGTTTAGAAATTTGAAAAGTAATTGCCAATGACCACCTTGACAATCCTGAAAAAGATTTATCACTATAGATAGATAGATAGATAGATAGATAGATAGATAGATAGATCACATACACTGTAATAAATAACAGCTGTATTTTCATTCAGTCATTTATTCATTCAACAATTATCTCTCTTGAGGACTGACTGCATGCAAAAGTACTGCTGTATCCCAGGGGAAGAAAAACAAGAAAATCACCCAGAAAATCCTTCCTTCCCAATTCCAAATCCCCAGACCTAGTGCAGGATACAGTCAAGTATATAAACTTACACAGGATATAAGACTGATAATAAAGATTAAGATGCTATGGAAATAAAATGTGGCTGGATCAGATCTTTAGTTGTAAATGAAACCCCAATTCAAGCTGGCAAAAACCAATTCTTTACTGTCTTCCTTAACCATAAAATCCAAATATAGACTAGTTTTGAGCTAGGCTTCATCAGGCAACTAAAATGTCTTTCCAAGTGGCTTCCCTGAGCCCCATGATCTTGCCTTATGGTAGCAACATGGCTATAAATGTCCCACAGCTCACATATGCTTACCCTGCGATCTAGGAAAGAAGATTCTGTTTCATGGATAGACAGCAAGTTTTCATCGTATCATCTGACTACCATGGTCTTGAGTGCCGATCCCAAACCATGACCAGAAGTTCAGAAATTCAGCTTAAACTGATCAGAGCTTAGCCCTTGGGTTAGGAAAGGGATCAAGGCCACCAAAACCACATGACTAAGAATGGAAAGGGTGGCTTCCCAAAGAAAATCGGGATTGTGTTATTTAAAGAAGGAAAAATGGAGCCCAAATAGGCAATAACAGTGTGTGCCTCACAGTTGCAAACAAGTCTGAGAGGGGTTGGGGCCAGGGAGAGGGGATGAAAGATGTCTCCCTAGAGACCCCTTTCCATAAGGGTCTTAATTAAAAGATAAAAAGAAGCTATGATTAAAGGTATAAAGCAGGCATCTTTATGCTATAATCTCTGCTGGAAGGCTGGTAACCCCCCAACCCCACTTTACTTGAAAATGTCACAGCTACTAATGAGGCCACCAGCACCACCATCAGGAGCTACATAGATTCATCAGCTCTTCCTCAGCTGCATCCCCAGCTAACAGACAGTGGCCATAGCTTTCATTGATAAAGAGCCAGTGATCAACCTATGACCATGAGAGAAAGCATTCTTCGGTGCTTTCTAGTAAGGTAAATATAGCTAGTAGAATAAAGCCTCCTCTAGAAGGGATTGAACTTAACCTTTCCTCATTAGAAAAAGAAAAATATCACTGGGTCCAAGCACACAGATAAAGCAACCGTTGAGATTTTACCACAAGAGGAAAATAGTAATTACTTCACAAACATTGTAGTTGATGGTTTAATACTCACAAGAAAATTATTAGATGAATACTATTTTTATTTCCATTTTACAAAAAAGAAAAATTTAGAGATTTAAAGAAACTAAATCCTCTGCACAAGTGGTGAAAATTTAATTTGAACTAAAAGATTTCTGACACCAAAATCATTATACCCTACAACCTCCTTAAATTTAATAGGCTTAAATTTCCTGAACTTTACCAAATTCATAAAGTGAGATACAGTTTACTTATATATACATACACATTGAGGTTTTATACATACGCATTGGGGATTATCAACACAGAATGCCGGTATTCTTTAGTCTTCATTTCCTGAAGGTTTAAATTTTCTTTATGCCCAATTTTGTACAACAATGAGAAACATGACATAAAAAGATCTGAAATAGTGATCATTAAAACAGTTATTTGTATTTTTCTTTGGAATGTCTTATGATGCTTCCCCTAAACACATTCATAGATATACATCACTTTAACTGATCAAAGATGGTTGGATTAATTAACAATAATAAAAGTTTCTACATACTGAATTTAGATCAATGAAATCAAGGAGTCACTGCTTATCTTAAAATGACTGAGAGATAAACATTTTTCATGAATAGTGCAATAATTCAAAATGAACCATCATTCCACCACGTTGCAACAGTCTAGGAGATAAGTCTTCATGGTTCTAATGTAGTTTTATTCTTTCTGGATGTGAAATGGGGGAGGGACATTATTTAACCTCCCTAAACATTAGTTTCCTCATCTAATAGGCATAATAATAATAATACCTTCCTGATGGATGCAGTAACATATGTTACATTCTTAGCACAGTGCCTGGCATATTCTAAGCCTGAAAAAACACTAGCTAGATTTATCAGCTATTCATTGAGCTTTCCCACTCCCTTCTTTACCTCCATTTTCTCCTGGTGTAAATTCATCAAAAAGATGCAATAATTCCACAAAGTTTTAGTACTACTAGGAAAAGATTGGTACCATTTCTTAAGTATAAACTTCCAAACCCTGATAACATTTTATTTGAGGGGGCAAGACAATTCCCATTGCAATAATTTCCTACCTCATTTGAAACTATCAAACATAGGCAATATATTCTTTTTCTTGCGCTTATTAATGTAATCACAGCAGCATTAAATCATGCTGATCACATAAGGGAAAAAGTTTGTGACTTTCCTCTACCAAAAATTTTCCCCAAAAACCACCCAGGATGGGTGGATTGACTCATCTACAAACTGTCTTCGTATGTTGGAAGCAAATAAAGACACAGTCCAAGATACTTTGCTCCCCAGGAAACATCTGGCCAGAATCCAAAACATTATGGGGGAGGGTGAACAAGGGTGTTTTACTGGCATCTAGCATGCAGAGGCCAGGGATGCTGCTAACCAGGCATTCTGATGAACAGGGCAGCATCTTGCAACAAAGAAGTATCATGCCCAATGCCAGCATTAAGAAATTCTGGACATATTGCTATTGAAGTTAGACATATTTATCCAGAGTACATTAAGAAACAAAGAAAAGATTGGTCACCCCCTTCTCTCTAGCGCACCTCCAATGTGATAATATTTAGTTAGAAATATATTATAATAGCCACGTTTATTTTTTTTCTATCCCTGACTTCTTTACAATGATATAAAAATTCATTTGAAGCAACTTATTTGGCCTGATAAAAACCTGACTCAAATAATTTTGGAAATGCTACCTTTTGGCATGTTATTTTCACTTGTTAAATGATCATTTAACAGCCTTCATTCATCTGCAGGGAGCCTCTGCTGTTGTCACTTGTAGGGCTCCATGTCTGATAGAGTGATACAGGCTTGCACAGGGAAATCTTGATTTACTAGAACTAGGACTTCACACTGTATGGTAAGGCCTTTGAATTATTTTTTACACTTCCACTAGGATCTGTTATTTTAGTTCCAGAAAGGATCTATGATAGCATAAGCAACAATAAAATTTTTATAAAATGCACATAAAGTACAATCAAATGGTTCTAGTTCCCAAATCACTCCGTGGGTACTTGCTGTTTGGTATGGAATAAAAGCAAATAAAATCAAGTACAGTTAAGTGTTCTAGCATATGAAACTGCTCAACAGTTTCACATCCACGGTTTTCTGTTGCTATTTTGATTTTTCTAAAAGTGTAACATCATGTATTTTAGTGTTGTGAAACTGAAACAAACTAATACAACACATTTCAATCATAAGAATATGAAATTTTGAATTAATCATACAGATGAGTGAAGTATTAAAATGGTCTTTGGCACAATGTCACAAAAACTTATTAAAAATGGAAAGAATGTTTAATGAAATAATTATTGCTGCACCCACTTGGGAATTTATTTACCCTCATTGAGATTATTATTTTTTTCAGCTCTTTACTTACTTTTCATAGAAATTTCAAGGTAATAATTCTGAAGCATATATTGAATAAACACTGCATATATTGAATAATAGGGGTCTTTTGCATTTAATGATGTTATCTGTATCAATGTATAGAACTTAATTTTGTGTAGAACTTAATTTTATATACCCTAGGTGTTTGCTTGCTTACACTTCAATCTGCCAATTTTTCTTTTAGGTTCACGGTAAACAGAAGAGAACTTAGAAATAAAGCACCTCTCTTGAATGAAGTTTTTCAAGAAATAAGCTTTTCTTTTTCTTGTATTAGATATTCACTTGAAGGGCTTTTGTTAGAACTGTGAAAGTTTTCTTTAAACTATTTTGAAGCTCAAAATTAAAAGCTGTCACTGGAAAGACCATCAGAAGATTTAAAGTTTTTTCTTCCTTTTATTTGAAATGTATAAATATATAAAAATCTGATTACCAAAACATAAAGTTGTACCCAGACTGTTAGTTTTTTTAAATAAAATATTTGTCATGTTAACATAAATTTGAAGCTGAAAGGCAGCCATAAGAGAACAGGATAGTTGAAATATGTACTTTCCCTTATCTCAGGAAGGCACAGTATGACATATATTTAATTGTGTTAAAGAATTTTGGTGATGTGACATGTAAAGGAATTTGGAGACAAATCATTATAGAAATATAATAAATAAAAATTCCAATGCTAGTGATCATCATAAGGAAGCCATTTGTTTCTAAAATACATCATTTAAAAGGTATAAGTAAGGTTTAATATTCCTCATGCAATTAAGAGTGACTAATTGTCTAAAAACTACCAGGTGCTTTACTGTGTAATGCCTTGGTCCTGGAGGCCAAGTAAGGTTCAGGGCATTGGTGAAAACCACTAAGCATCTTTCCAGAGTCTCTGGGTAATTTAGACCAGTTTCATGAACAATCTTAAAATCTCAATACCAGTACAATACAAGGGGAAAAATTGTTACTTAATTCTGAGAAAATGGTTATGGAACATAATTTTCTTTGAGCTTAGAAATTACAACTTTAGAGCAATATGATTTTTTAACAATTCACAGCAACTATATAATTATTTACTTTAATACATGAGATAAATGAGTCAATGAGATAAAACTTGAAACAAAGAACTGCTTTGATATACACACACACACAGAAAGCGAGATACAGATATATATATATATATATATATATATATATATAATGTATATGTATATATATATATACATATATATATATATACATATACATTATATATATATATACACACACAAAAAAAAAATTTAGCATATATATCAGCTTTTTCATTGCTGTGACTAAAAGACCTGACAAGAACGATTTTAGAGAAGGAGAAGTAAGTTTATTTTGGTGCTCAGGGTTTTCAGAGATCTCAGTTCATAGACCCATTCTTTAGGGCTTGTAATGAGGCAGAAAATAATAGTGGAAGACTGTGGCGGAGGGAAGAAGCTCAAGACACTACACCAGAAGCAGAAAGAGAACTCTGTTCAACAAGCACAAAATATAAACCTCAAAGGCACATATCCAGACTCACTTCCTGCAGCTACAGCCTACCTGCCTACAGTTACCACCATGTTAATCCCTATCAGAGGATTAGCTTACAGCTTATAGCTCTCATAACCCAATCATTTCACCTCTAAACCTTCTTGCATTTTCTCACATGAGTTTTGGAGGACATCATATATCTATATATCTTATATCTAAATCATAAAAATATACCTATATATACATACACACACACATATATATATATATATATATATATATATATATATATATATATATATTGTATATTTCTATTCATTTGTGAAATGAGGAAAATAGTCCTTTCTTCATAGTATATTAATATGGTTTGGTTTTATTAACAGTTTCTCTTGTTTTCAGTGATGTTCAAAATAGAGAAGGGTGGAGGTGTAAGTAGCACACATAGAATTTAACACAATGAGCTGTATATTTAAACTGGACAACACTACTAATCTTAGCAGTAACAAGAGTAAGGAAGGTTTATTTATTTGAGACAATTGAAGGGGATAATCAAAGAATCTGGCTCTGAAGACATAAAAGTTTGAAGTGGAAAATTGTGGTGCCTATTTAGATGGGTCCTAAAGTCAACAGAAGCCCTGGGAGATATGGAAACTGGAGGGACCTGGAACAGGAAATTCTGGTGACAGAGCTCATATATGAAAGGCTCTTGAAGGAAGAATACATGATGGAAAGGAATGCTTTAAAGGATGGGAGGCCACAGAAGTTGCAAGTTTTGAAGGTAATTTCAGCCAATATCACCACTTTTTTTTTTTTTTAACCCACTGTCCTGATTGAATTCCATGGCACATTTACATAGACATTTTAAAAATCACTGGAAGTTTCTATTCACCAAAAACTCAAAAAGTATTACCATCCTAATGACTATGTGTTTATTGTGAAATAATCCTACCCTCCAACAAAGAATGTTTTATGACAAATATGTTATTCATTCAGGAAACAGGCCAGACCCTTATAGACATGCCCTTTTGGTTTGGAAACAGAAGAATCTAACAGATAGAGGAACACAATGAACAGACAATAACATTTTATCATAGACAAAGCCCAAAGGGAATTTTTAAATATTATACAAATATGCAGGCATTCCCCACTTTTAAGAGCCAAGCATGTTTGGCAGAAGGAGTTTTTTTCTGCATTGTTTCAACTGTGTTATAGCTGTTAGTTCTCTTTTATTTAGAATCTCTAGTGAGCAAATATATTTTTCTTTTTCTTTTTTCATTGGCATTTTTCACACTCAAATAAATATTTCTCATAGGTAAATACTTTTTAAGTTTTAATTGCTTCTAGGTTTTTAATTTAATTTTTAAAAATCTTAATTTCAAATAAAACTTCATGAAGTAAAAATAGATGAAATACTACATTTCAAAATTGAAATGTCTATATCGACATATATTATTGTCGTCTTAAAAGTTACATTTTTTAGTAAGGATTGGAAATAATGCTGATTAAGGTAATGTTATTTTCTGAATATTTTAAGAAATAAAGTGAAGAAACTGCAGAGGGAAATCCAGATATTATTTGGTCAATGTAAATATTAGAGGGGAAAATGTGTTTCATTTGTCTATGGGAGCTACTTTAGAACTCTGTAAAAGTTGTAGAAAACTTATAGTGATGTAAACCTGATTCTTGTTTGTGAACATGTCATTAATTCTGTCCAGTGGAGGTACAAACTTCTTTTTGGAAAATCTGGTTTTGTCCCATGTTCATACTCATGACCTATAGGTCAGGACCTGTATCTGCTCTTTAGATTTTCTTTTGAACTGGTTGTAACACCTCACCAGCTTCCTTGTTAGTCAAATCAAACACTTAACAATGTTCATTTTTTTATCTGTATGAAAGCCATGACTTTGCCTTTATCTTTGAATTTTTTTCTTTCTTTCTTTTTCTCTTTCTCTCTTTCTTGTGCTAGGGATTGAACTCAGGACCTCATGTATGTAAGGCAAGTGTTCCACTGAACTATACTCCCAGCCCCCAAAACTATTTTAATACTATCATATGGTATGTGAAATACCAGGCAGATTTTAATTTTCACTTTGCTGAAATTGTCTCCTATATTTATTTAATACTATTCATGTTATCCAGAGAAAATATACACTTTCTACTTTGGTTCCAAGTTCTAAAAAAATCTGAACTAAATCTGGGCTGCTTCTAAAGGAAAAACGTAAGTAGGCAATTGTCCTGAGATGAAGAATAATGTCATTCAGATTGAAGGAGACAATGATACTGTCTCTAAACCTTAATGAAAATCCAAGAAATGACATCATCTAGGGCTGGGGTTGTAGCTCAGTGGCAGAGCACTTGCCTAGCATGTGAGAGACACTGGGTTCAATCCTTAGCACCACAAAAAATGAAACAAATAAAATAACGGCATGTTGTCCATCTACAACTACAAAAAATAATTAAAACAAAAAAGAAATGACATCATCTACCAAAATTTCTTATGCTTGGAAAAAAGTTGGATAATGTGTATGGGAACAATATATACAGTTCCTCCAGAGTGGGCTCTTCAATGCCTCATGTCATTACTTGAATGTATCTGAGTGTTACACTTACACATGAATGCAAGTAGCATTATTAATATTAATCTAAGGTTATCCTACACATTATCCGGCAGTTACTTTCTAAACTTATTTATTCATAACCAGAATGAGAAATAAAAAGCTAGTTTTGAAAAGACTATAAGACCCTTACCAAATAATAATAATAATAATAATTACAGTGACTGAATGGTAAATAACTACAAAAAATTTATTTGAAGTGCAAAATACAACAATGAGAAGGGAAATTCAATTGTCTGTAGAAACTATGAGAACAACATTTTTAGTTTTAACTCACTAAAAACAAGGATGGAATAAAAATGCATTAAATAATATACAATTTATCTGGCAAAATCAAATCATATGAAAACATGAGAACAACATGTATTCCACATAAGTCAAAATATGGAATGTTTAGGGACAAAATTGTGAATTAGACCCATCTTCCTAGTAATAATGTAATTTACTATTACAAATATTACCATCCAATTTTTTGCCATCACTGTATTATATATTATAGAAGATTCAAACTTAAAAAATTATTACAAACTAGTTCATGGATTTCCTACAAGTTGTATTGCACATGAAAGGAATATATGCAATAGTTTACTTCAATTAAAGAACATAAAGCAGAAGTTACAAATTAATGCCTCAAAGGGCCAGGCAGGAGGAAGTTGATTAGTAAAGCAGATTGGTTAAAGTAACAGATAGTGGTGGATTCTGCAGTAAATGAAGGTTCTGCAATTTATCTGAATGTGATCAGCAGTTGTTGATTCCAACTGCCAATTACCACACAGGAATGCAGGACCATGTTTGACTTCATTCTGAGTTTTATGTAAAATTTCCAAATTTCAATAACTGATTCCCAAAATGATTTTGAGTATGTCTAGGCCAAATCTATAGACTAAATCTGATCACAAAGGTACCATTTTATATTTTCTGCTTAAAAAATTACAGGGAATCCAAGAAAAGCATAAAGTAGTACAATGAACAGTTCAAGAAGTGTTTAGAGAAATTCAGGCCAGGTTTGATGCTAGCTTCAATGAAATACAGAATCAAATTTTGTGGCCTCAAAATCTGTGTCTGTCTTGTTACTATATTTTTAGCAACTAGCCAGAGTTTCTAGAATTTATTATATAGATACATATATAGATATGTGTGTGTATGTGTGTGTGTAATATATATATATATATATTTTTTAGTACATATTATATATATATTTTAATACATATTATATATATATATATATTTTTTTTAATAGTGTGGACCAAATGATTTCTAAATTTTCTTCTTCTTGCTCCTACAATCTCTAAAACAACTTGAGAGACAAAGAATTCTTTTCATGAGTAAATATGGTAGAAACTGGTATTTATTTGACATAAGAAAGAAAGTCAAAGAGAGAGAGAGAAATGGGGGTTTTGTAGAGAAATGAGGCTTAAATTGCAATTCAAATATTTAGTTAGTAATGTGGAAGATTTTTCTGGCTTGTAAGAGTAACTCTACTAAGGAAATTGGAAAAGTCTGTGGTCTTTAAAAACAATATCAACAAACAGGTTTTTTTTTTTTGTTTTTTGGTTTTTTTATCACTTAGCTAGTGACTCAATGAACATGGCCTTACTGCTCTTGAAGAATCTATAGTGATTAGGGGGTTGGTATGGTAGCTCAGTGGTAGAGTACTTGCATAGCACATGTGAGGCACTGGGTTCAATCCTCAGTACCACACAAAAATAAATAAAATAAAGGTATTGTGTGTATCTACAACTAAAAAAGAAGAAGAAGAAAAGAGGAAGAATCTATAGTAAAGCAATCCCTGGCACCACCAAGAAGGAAAAAAAAAAAAAAACTAGTGATTTTCATCCAATATTCCACTTTTAAATTGTATACATCAAATCATATGAATTTTAAAATTCATAGAACTATAGAGGCATCAGGTGTGATGAGGACATTAAATGAGAATGTGCAAGGGCAAAAGAAAGCAAGAAAAGTGTGCCAGATTATAGAGAATGGCTACCAATGGGCATATGAATAAATCAACTATCATATAAGGAGCCAACTTTCTTACAAAGGGTTTACAAATATGGAAGGGGGAAGAGTAGAAGTGACCCTAAGATCCACTGTTGGAATTTGAGGTATCCTTATGAACTCATGATTTTTTTCAATATACATGGCATAGATATGAACAGAAATAAATGTGGGTATATTTATGTTTGTGAGTATATGTGTACATGCATATTTTTATTTGATCTATCCACTGAAAAGCCTAAAAGGAAGGACAACTCAGTAGCAATCAACAGAAATTTTGCCAGACCTTAATTGCTAAATACCTTAGACAAATGACTGATACAAAAGCTTGAGTAGGAAAAAGACAAGATGAGCCTAAAATTCCTGCTGCCAGAAATTAAATGCTCAAAGAATGATAGGCATATATCACAAAGACTCAGGAGTTCTTTGACCACATCGGGTACTATTTGAACGTTAAAATAAATAATGATGGTAATAGATTACCCTTGAATCAATGAAAAATCCAGGAGTTAATATTCATATAAATAAATAAATAAATAAGAAAAACTCTTTTTATGGAAGAATGCTGAATAATTAAATATATAATAAACAATAGAAATAGAAAATTATTGTTGGACATGCATGATAGTTGTGTTTAATTCAGGCAGGTATCATCAAAGACTGCCAAGACTAGAAGGCAGATTGTGATGTGATCCTGGACATCATAATTTCAGAGCATCTCTCCATGAAATAATTTTCAATTACAAAGAAAATTAATCAAAAGTCTTTGGTAGACAAACATAGCAGACATCAACTGGACTTTCAAATGAAGGTTAATGTCACTAGTGGCTCAGAAGTGGGCATTGTACACTTCCTCTTGTATCCACTAAGGAAAGCAGAAATATTTCTGGGGTATTTCTGTGAAAAAAAAAAAAAACAAGCCCAAGTCTAGTGATAAAGAATAATTGGATGCACCACACTAAAGCATCAAACAGAATAAAAGACTTGTGCTTTTGAAAATTATCAGAGTCACAAAAAACTGAGAAACGTAGAAAACACATTCTAAATTGAAGAGCATTAAAGGGATATGACAACTAAGTGCAGTATTTGTTTCTGGACTGGATCATGCATACTAACAGAGAAGAAATGTAATTGGAACAGTTAGCAAAATTTGAAAGACATTGATAAATTAGACAGTGATGGTTTATCAATGTGATTTCTTGATTTGCAGAGCTGTGTTGTGCTACATTGGAGAGTGTTCTTGACTTGGTGACATACACACTGAGTTTTTAGATGTGAAAGGACATCATAACTGTAATTGCTCTCAGAATTCTTAAAGCTCTTAGGTAAGTTTGAAATTAAATAAAATGATACAGCTAAAAGATACTTGTAATATACATGTTAACAGAATAAGAGAATAAGGGGGAAAGCCTACATTTCTAAGAATGTAAATATTTTAAGACAAAATTTCATAAGTTGGAGCTACATTTTAGTTATGATTATGTTATGCCATTTATTACAATAGAAATAAACCCAACTACTCATTCCCACAACAGCTCAATTAAGGACAAAACAGAAATGGCAAGATTGGGCTCACGTCCATGTTTGTAAAAGTTTTTCTCAGCAAATTAAAATTTCTCATAGTTGTGGAATGCTCAGTTGGGACCACCTAAAAACAGCTCACAAAGAGAAAATCGTAGGCACAAATAGCCCTAAAGTCAATGATAAACACATGAATCTATGAATGGATATTTTCATAATGCTGTAACTTTAAACTTCTTCATGTGTTGAGAAAATATTTTTTTAAAATAACTCTGGAACTGTTTAACATTGAAAATGAATGCGTTTTTGTGCAGCATCTCTGGAATGCTGGCCACCAAAGAGACACTTACAGCTATTGTAAATTTGCTTCTGAATTGATCCTCCATCACCCTAATATATTTTTCTCTCTTGCTAGCTTTATTCTCTCCTAAATAATCCTATTTTATGTATAACATTTTACTCCTATTGCATATCTTCCTGCCAAATTTACAGTTAACTATAAATCTATTTTATTTATTTATTTATTTTCATTTTAAAATACCTTTTATTATTATAAGAATTGTTTTCACAGATTTCAGGTGACAGTATGGGGTTCCTATGCAAGTTCGAGCCAGCTCTACAGTACTAGAACAACAACAACAAAAATCATTCGAAAAACTTAAGATATTAAAAGACACAATAAATTTCCATTTATCCATCATCATTGATTGAAGTTTCACTGAAGAATATATCAAAACAAAGTTTAAAATTGATCTGTTACCTATTGAGAACTCTAGCAATTCTAAAATCCCCAAGTTGTACTGTCTCATCTTTGATTAGAAATATGTTCTGTGATTTTATGTCTCGATGAAGAATTTTTCTATCATGTACATGTTTCAGAGCCAAACATATCTGTACAAACCAGTCCAAAATCTGATCCTCTTGAAACAAAATGCCTTTATCAGCATTTATCCGCTTAAACAGATCTCCTCTTTCACAGTAATCCATCACTATGTAGAGAGAGCCATTTTCTTTAAATGATTTTCTATACTGGACAATATTTGGATGCTTCATGTTTGCCAAGACAGCAATTTCTCTCCTTGATTCTTCCCTTTCCTTACTGGACATATTTGAGATGTTAATTTCCTTGATAATGTATTGTCTGCCATCCTCTGTAGATTCAACAAGAATGGCTTTCCCAAATGAACCTTCTCCGATCTTTTGCACTCTAGCATACTTCTCTATGGTTCTTTTTCTAAGGCATTTTTATGGGTACGCTCAATGTCAAAGGAATTTAGTAGGAATAATGGTGATGATCAAAAGCATCAGTCTAGATGTTGTAATCAGTTCCTTAGAGACTTAATGAAGCAGAGTCACCATCCTGTATTTTTAAAATAACTTCCTGACTACCACGTCCTCCTGCCTTTCTACAGTGGCTCTAAATTCTGGGATAAGGGAACAACAGCTTGGGACTACACAGTAAAAATAATGTACCCTGTCCTGTAAATCTATTTTAAAAGGTCTAAAGAATTCATGACTAACCTATATTTGCTTTTGAACCTATATATAATCTCCCATATCTATTATACTTAGTTTTTCCCAACTTTATTTATGTTTGGCAGCTATTCTAATTCAATATAGCCAAATATCATCATGTGCTATAAAGTCAAGGTCATGCCAAAAGTAGCAATTTTCATGTTTATATATAATATACTATATCTATAATGTACTATATATATATATATATGTGTGTGTGTGTGTGTGTGTGTGTGTGTGTGTATAATATATATTATACACACACACATATATTATATTCCTGTCATGCTATTTACAGGAAGAATTAGATAAGACACAAGAGATTATTGTTCTCACTGCCTTACTGCATCAGATATCATTTCAGGAAATTCCTATCTTTTGGTTTTTGGAAAGAATATTCTCAGGAATGTCTCAACTTAAAGCTTAGCTATGAGTAATGAGAAATATAAATGAGGTATTGATAGAAAGTGAGATATTCCACTTACCAAATATCTAAATTAACTAAAATGTTTCCTTAAACATAATTTTGAGAAAATTCAAGGATTTTGTTCCTAAATTTTACTCATCTTTTATTTAGATTATTAGCAAGAATGTCAGTGTGATGGGCACTCCAAGTGTATCTCCAAATATTTATTTCCTTGTATGTTGCAAAGGCCCCAGGTTTGGGGTTATATCTACTGCCTTCATGTTCTTTGGCACTAGTAATGTGGAAGGAAATTTTCTACGGCACTATTTATTGTACCTTGCTATACAGGTAGCTTCTGTTCCATAAGAAAAAAACTGTAGAATGTATTTACTTGGGATGTCTAAGGAAAAAACTTCCTTATTATGGATAACTGATATCCTGACTGGCATGAGATGAAATCTTAATTTTGATTTGCATTTCTCTAATTACTAGAGATGTTGACATTTTTTCAAATATTTGTTAATTGAATGTATATCTTATTCTGAGAAGTTTCTGTTCAACTCCTTAGCCCATTTATTGACTGAGTTCTTTTCTTGACATTAAGTTTTTTTAGTTCTTTATATATCCTGGAGATTAGTGCTTTATCTGACATGCATGTGGCAAAAATTTGTTCCCAAAATGTAGGCTCTCTCATCACCTCATTGTTTCTTTCTTTTGCTGAGAAGAAGCTTTTTAGTTTGAGTCCATCTCATTTATCAATTCTTGATTTTATTTCTTGTGCTTTAGGAGTCTTGTTAAGGAAGTCGGGGCCTAATCCAACTTGATGAAAATTTGGGCCTACTTTTTTCTCTATTAGGCGCAGGGTCTCTGGTCTAATTCCTAGGTTCTTGATCCACTTTTAGTTTTGTGCATGGTGAGAGATAGGGGTTTAGTATAAGTGCTGGTGAGGATATGGGGGGAAAGGCACACTCATACATTGCTGGTAGGACTGAAAATTGGTGCAACCAATCTGGAAAGCAATATGGAGATTCCTTAGAAAACTTAGAATGAAATCACCATTTGACCCAGCTATTCCACTCCTTGGCCTATACCAAAGGACTTAAAAACAGCATACTGTAGGAACACAGCCACAACAATGTTTATAGCAGTTCAATTCACAATAGCTAAGCTGTTTAAGCAACTTAGATGCCCTTTAATAGATGAATGAATAAAGAAACTGTGGTATATATAAACAATGGAATATTACTCAGCATTAAAAGAAAACAAAATTATGGCATTTGCAGGTAAATGGATGGAGTTGGGGAATATCATGCTAAGCGAAGAAAGACATTCCAAAAATTCAAAGGCTGAATGTTCTCTCTGATAAGTGGATGCTGATCCATAATGGGGAGGAGCCATGGGAAAAATGGAGGAAATTTGATTGGGCAAAAGGGAGAAAGGGGAGTGGGTATGGGGGAAGGAAAGATGGTGCAATGATATGGGCATCATTACCATAGGTATATGTATTACCACACATATGCTGCGATGCTATATTGTGTACAACCAGAGAAATTAAAAGTTGTGCTGTAATTGTGTACAATGAATCAAATTCGGTTTTATAATTGGTTCTTTTTTAATTAATTAAAAATAAAAAAGAACCAATTATAAAACAAGTAATAAGACCAGTCAGATGCTTGTGTGACAATTATTATAGGTTATCACAACAAAGCTATTCTTAAAAATTAGTCAAACACATTTATTCTGAAAACTTTTAAATAAAATATGTTTTTCTTCTGGGAAAAAAATTAAAACTTCCTTAATCTTTCTGGATATAGTTAATTTCTCAGGAGTTCACTACCAGGACTCAGCAGCCACAAATAAGAGCAGCAAGTTTGGTATGTAACAACATTATTACGGCACCTTTTACTAAACTAGAACACAGAACACAGTGAATTCAAGATAACCAGCTGTGATGATAGCTTTTGGCAGCTGACTCAAGCTATCTATGAAGATTTCCTTTCTCTGCACTTCCAATTTGTGTCAGGCCATATTGTTTGCATTATCTTGTCTGTCCCTTGTATTTATATGCATTCTATCAAAACAATAATTTATTCTATTATCTTAGCCATGCCTGCTAGAGCAATAATGGCATTGGCTTATAACATAAGATGATTCCAAAATGTGTTTTCTAATTCATGTGTTCTATTGGTAATAGTTTTTCTCTCCTCCCCTGTTGTTAGTTATCTACAGATTAAAAATGTAATCCCCAAGAAGTGAGAATTGTTGACTTTCATCCTTGATGAACTTCAACAAGGGGCCTGTGCCTCAGACCTCAGCTTCCCTTCTTACTTCTTCAGGAAAGACTTTCCAGACCTACATCAAAGTCAAACTTCTGTGTTAAGTATTCTTATTGAGTGCTATTCTCTTCATGTACAATATAAGCTCTAGGTCTTTCACCTGAACTAATCAACTTAACCCCATATCGACCTTATTTTATAAACTCCACTATACTTCTTTTATATAGTTTGGCCTGCTATTATAGAATACCTGAAATTGTGTACTTTTGAAGAACATAATTATCTCTCACAGTTATGGAGGCTGCTAAATCCAAGATCAACATGCTGGCATTTGGTGAGGGTCTTCTTATTGAGTCCTCACATAGCTGTTCACCCCTTTGCCTTCTGCTAACAAATGCTGAGAGATGTGAGATGAAATTATATGTTCCTGTAACCCACTTCTGCCTTCTGAAAGGTATTTGATGAATACTAAAGAAATATCTCTAGATACTTTGTAAAAGTAAATGAAAACTAAATTTATTATGGTTTTAATTGACCTGAGTTTTGTCCCAGCTTTATTTACCTGCAAGGACTACTTCAGTTGAATACAACAAACAATTAAATATCAAATTAAAAGGCAGAGAAATCCAGAAAAGCACTTATCCTGAACTACAGATTTTAGCTGTCATTTTTTGTGTTTCAGGTCACTGCATGGGAAGTGGTAAGGGTACCATGAGGAGTACCACCTAGAAGTCACCCTATGATGCAGACATTTTCTTTCCTTCCCTCTAGTTTTGCTGACAGAGGAAAGCAGTTAGGAAAAATGGTTAAAGCAACATAAGAAAAAAGCGTAAGAAAATTTTTTAAAAAACACCTAGACTGAGATGTGAGGTAGGAAACAAAACCTGGGCCTCTGTGAGTCTTTCCCCACCCTCCTAAAAAAGAAACAAAAATCTATGGCACGTATCAGGACATCCAGTCATTTGTATTTTCTTGTAAACTGAAATCCTGAAACTGGTAGAGGATATATATCAGGATATCTATTAGGATGTCATCACAGAAGTAGACTTAAGCACTAATTCAATGTAGTGTCTGTGTGGAACTGACCTCAAGTTTATGGGAGAAGATCAAGGGTATTTTTAAAATAGATCCTACAGAGTTGGAACAAAGAAGGAAATAGTTCCTAGATCACATTTACATCAAAATGACATAGGTACTAATATTTTACACTTGTCTAGTTCTTTGTTTATAAAAAGAACTCATGCTTATTTATCATCTAATAATTAAGCATCTATGGGCCTAATACTATTAAAACATCTTAGAATGAGGGGAATAGGGAAGAAACAAGTAGATGCAGAGTGTGTGTGTGTGTGTGTGTGTGTATGAGTGTGTTTGTGTGTGTGTGTATGTGTGTGTTTGTGTGTGAAGGGGGAACCTGGTAGATAACTATGGATATGATAGAAAATCACTGCCATACTGTACATTGGCCATGAATGCAGTAAACCTACTTAATATCTTCAGAGATAGAAAGCTCACTAATTCAGGATTCAGCTACTACTTTTTTCAGGAAACCCAATTAACAAAACATATTTTCTTATTACAAAGTTGAAATCTGCACTTTACAATGTCTACCATATACCTTGGGAGTCTCACACATATGAACAACATGAACACAAAATAACACACACACACACACACACATACACACATACACACACACAAACAATGTGTAGAACAAGAAAACTGTTATTTTTTACTAAATCACTTCTGCAGAGTAATTATATCTCAAATGTCAAATCAAAATCTATCATTGTCTTTATAGTTGCATACTGTATATATTGCAGTTGAATCCTCAAACTATTCTCGTCACAAATGTGAATCTTATCTAAAACCTTTGTTTATTGATATGGAAGAGAGTAGAGCTCTTTTCTAATGTATCCTGGTCTCCCTACTTTATCTAACATTACAGAGGATACATTAAGATGGGTTCCAATAGGCACTAAATAGACTCATCTATCAGACACTGAGTATAAGATACAATTGGGAACCATTTATATAGCCTAAGAAAGGCAATCACACCTAGAAGATGATCTAACATGTCTGACTTTTCCAGGCAAGGAAAGCTATCTTATTTCAGATACATGACTGGTTTGACACTAATAAATGTAACATTTAACTGTTTGAGCTCATATGGGAAAGAGGAAAAAAAACCCAACTTTTTAAAGGATTTTATCCTTAAAATATTCATGAATTTTTACAATCTCATCCTCCCTAAGCCCATCATGAACAGGGAAGGCCAGCATTCCTTAAAGGTCTTCTAGGGGGAACAATTTAAAGAAGAAGTCAATAAAGAGACAGGATGAGGAGGAAAAGACTTGCTGATGAGCAGATGAAAAGCAAGAGAAACTGAAATATGGATAGAATTTCTAGACAATGAGGTTAAAGCTCTGTGAATTTCTTGAGTGGTGGGGAACTGTCCACATCCTTCCTCATAGTTACATCCAGATGATGGTAATATCCCAGTTGGATCTGTTTGGCATAGAGAGTTTAGTGTCATTGTATCCATGGAATCCTTTGAACACCATGCCTTCTGAGCAAATGGCCCTCAAGGAGCATGACAGTGTCAAGAATGGGGGCAGCCAGATCTTATGCTCCAGGGCTCCCAGCCAGAGCCATACTCCTGTGCTGACTTCCAGCCTTAAAGAAGCAGAGTGGGGAGGGGATCATCTGCTTGGAATATAGTCAAGGGATCAACCAGATTGGACAGTGAACATTTCATCACCGCTATGGGCAAAGACAGAAGCTCCTCACTGAAGTCCTGGATTGTCTAGGTTTTTGAACAATGTGGAAGGATGAGGAAGTGGGGATCCTCTATAATGGTGGTAACTTAATTTCCTGCCTACTTAATGGGAAGGGTATTAAGACTAATTAAATTTTATTTAGTGAAAGAATGGGACAATCCTCACTGTTATAAATTTGGACCTTGAATGTCTCCTAAGGGCCCATGTCTTGAAACTCAGTCCCCAGCCCAGGGCACTTTTTGAAGGTGGTGAAATGTTTAGTAGGTGTGGCTTATCAAAATGCAGCTAAGACACTGGAGATGTACTATTGAAGGGGATATTGGAATGCTGGGCCCTCCTCTTCTTTCTTTGCTTCCCTGCTGCTATGAAGTAAGCAACTTCTCTGTCACATACTTCTCTTATGATACACTGTGCCACTAGAGGCTCAAAGGCAAGAGGGCCAAAAGACCAAGAATTTCTATCCTCAAGCTAAAATCAACCTTTCCTCCTTATTACTGATTATTTTATCATAGTACGGGAAAGCTGATTAACACAGTCACACCCCATATTATATTAAAATGTAATACATGATTTTAGAGGAAAGAATGAAGAAAGTGATGTTTCAGGAAGTTATGTACTCAAGGTCACTAGTTTAGAATGGCTAGGACTAGAACATAACTCCTGATTCCTAATGAAGTTTTTTCACCCTTTGTGATAGTATTTGTTCTGAATTTTAATATTAGATTTAAAAAATAATTTTCATATACTAAATCAGAATAATTCAATATTGAAGTTCAGAGAGTAAATCTTGCTAGTGAGTAGAAAATGATTCAATATTTATTGGATTAAATCAACACCTCATAGGAAATTTTATTATAACAAAGGACACAAATAGAAATGCAAATTTCTAAACAAGTATTTATGCACAGGTATATTTATTTGGTCTTTTTACTACATACTGCTTGAAACAAAAGGTGAATTAGTTTCTGTCCCATATGGAGTACTTAATAGTTAAAAAAAAAGAAAGAATGAATGAATGTGAATAATTACTAAAACTGTCAGTATACATATTTAAATTTAGTTCTGATATTGATGTGGCAGGTTAAATTAAAGGTCTCTTCAAGATAAAAATACATATATAGTTGATCTTTGAATGACATGGGTTTGAACTGCATGGATGCACTTACACACATTTAGGTTTAGATTTTAGAGATTTGTGACAGTTTGATAAAACCCACAAACTATATAGCTTAGATACAGTGAAAAAAAATTAACAGTTTGGTATGTCATGATGCAGAAAATATATGTGGATGGCAGTTTATTTTATCATATACTACAATAAAATATATATAAATCTATTATTAAAAGTTAACATTTATCTAAATTTACACAAAAAGACAAACCATACACAGTACCACATAAAGATGAAATATAAAAATAAAAAGCTGTATTAAATCATAATTCCATAAAATTAACTGTAGTGTATATTGTCCCACTGAAATAATTTTGTAGTCATCTACTGCTGCTATTTCTCTGACTCGGGTGTTGAAAGTTTCTGTTTAAAGCACTGTATGATATGAATTATGTCCTGTTGAGCAATGAACTTTTTGCCACAGTAAAAAACATCTCTTACACTTCTCTCATATTTTTCACTGTATATAATACATATGTACAAATACATACGAATCTGTGTTTTATCAGGAAGGCTTCCGTCAATAGCAGGCTACTAGTTTTTAAGTATTAAGGGAATCAAAATATGCAGATTTTTGACTGCATGAACTTGAGCACCCCTAATCCTTGCATTGTTCAAGGGTCAACTGAATTTCCAAACTAAGCACATAACTCTTTTTCACAAAATATCCAACAGGATTCATGTAGATATATAAATAGTTGTCACAATTCTTTTACACTGATCATGTAAAATAATTAGGGCTGAGCTTTAACTAAAAGATCCCTAAAAGCAGATAATATCTTTCTAAAGTAAAATAATTATCCAGAAACAGTGACAGAAGTAAACTGATTCAACTTTGAAACAGTCCATGATAATCTGACATGGTCAACTTAAACAAGATGCTTCTTTAAAACTGACATCCATATCAATGTTAATAAAACAATAAACAATAATTAAAACTATAATTAAATTCCTATTATTTTGTCAGTATTAATTACTGGTTGAATTGACGTTTCTGAGTTATTGGTTTATGTTAATTATTCTGTTGCAATTGAATTTTCAAAATTGTGTTGAATTTAATACTTTTTAACTTGCTTGTTGATTTTCCTTCCAAAAAAACCTTCAACAAGTTGTTAGTCACCTCTTACTGAAAGTGAAGTGGTTTTTAATGGGAATTATTTTTAGAAAAGTAAAAATTCCCTATGTAAAATTTAAGAAGATTGGTAATGAAGTAGGAAGATAGAAGACATTTTATTTTCCTCAAATGCTGTCTCTGGGATGTTGAGATTACTTGATGTCAGCACTGCCAAGAGCCTAGAATCAACCTCCTTTTGTAGAATGGGCTGACACTTTCAAAGTAATGAACCAAGTAATAAGCTAATGTAGATGGTGCTTGTAGCAGAAGCTAGAGGGTTGGAAAAGGTGAGCGATTTTCTTTCAATCTGGTGGCCGCTCCAAGAAGCTAGAAGTTTGGTGTAATTGGTGTTATTTGCTGGCAGTTGCCAACCAACTGTGCATTGCCCTGTGGAGGGAAATGTTTCAGGATAGTGGGAGAAGGGAGTGGCTCATATATAAAAGAAAACTCTTATAACCCAAGAAGATCAAAGCCTAAACCAAACAGGTGAGAATGGTTCACTTAGAGGGTCATCTATGGGAGAACTATCAAGGGGAGTTACAAAGGTTGCGAATTCCATTTGAGATTCAGTACTAACCAAGAGAAAAATATAGAAACCAAGAAGGGGCCTATTTCCAAACAGTTTAAGGGAATGTGTCACATTTGTCTTCCTTCTGAAGCAAGTACCAGCTACGTGGCCACACCACTTGATGAGACACGGCTCTCAACATTTTGGTTTATCAGAGAGGATGAGTTCCTAAGAAGAATGGAGGTAATAATTCTGAAAGAAAACCATGTATCTGATTACTCAGACAAGACTCTAAATAACTACAGGAGGTCATTGGTAAAAGAATGTGATATGGAATAACAGGAGAAAGAGAGACCCAGTTTTCCTGGGGCAACTCTGTAGGCATGCATCCCAGTGGGAGAGAACAACGAAGTGACCCCACTGGAGAGTTACTGGTATAAAAAGAACATCCATAAGGAATAAGTCTGACATCTCTCTTATAGAAGTCACAAACAAGTCACCTGGGAAACATTTGCTGAATGAATGAATGAGTTATTAGATGAACAAAGAGGAATAATTCCTAAATTCTAAGATCCCTGGTATTCAAAGCCAATCCCCAAAAACCAAAAGTAAGAATTCCTGATGTAAAATTTAAGAAGATTGGTAACAAAGTAGGAAGATAGAAGACATTTTATTTTCCTCAAATGCTCTCACTGGGATGCTGAGATTACTTGATGTCAGCACTGCCAAGAGTAAAATAATTATCCAGAAACCAAAAGCTGAATGTTCCAATATGTGGATGCTAACACATAAGGAGAGGCAGGGAGGGGAAGAATAGAAATTTAGTGGATTAGACAAAGGAGACTGAAGGGAAGGGAGGGGAGATAGGAATAGGAAAGACAGTGTAATGAATCAGACATAACTTTTCTATGTTCATATATGAATAAATGACCAAAAATACTCCACATCACATACAACCACAAGAATGGGATCTTAATTAGAGTAAGTTTTACTCCGTGTATGAATGTCAAAATACACTCTACTGTCATGTGTATCTAAAAAGAACAAATAAAAAAATTAAAAAGAGGAGCTAGCAGGGTGTTGTTATGCAAATTATAGTCATCAAAGCCATGGCTATAGAATCTTAGATTGAAGATATAATTTAAGAAATACTCATCTAGATATCTCAAATATGTAAAAGAAATTTGGGAAGAATAAATATGCTGAAGGTGATTGACACTGCCATAAACAACTAATACCTAGGTGTGTGGTATTTCTGAAGCACATGTTCAGGATGTAATAACCCACAGAAACCACTGCCCACTCTTGATTGAACTGATACTACCAGAAGAAGTTAGGGATAAAAATCTGAGAAGTAGTTTAAAGTATCCAGTCATACTCATAAGAAATAATACATTTGGGAAAGAATCAGAAAAATATATATTTATAATCTCAGATCCCCGTGTATCAATACACTGAGCATGGAAGAATAAAGTGAATTTTAGATTCGAAAAATAGGGTAAAAATGCAGACTAAGTCCTTAGGATAAAACTTAAAATTTATATAATATATATACATTATTGAATAGGGACAGAATTTGGGAGAAAGAAAGAGAAAGAAGTTGATCAGTACAAAATGTCTATGATCTATCTTATCATCTTAAAATATGTGAAATAAATTATGCTGAACACAGTAGGTGAATAATTAATATTTGCTAAATAAGTAATTAAATAATTAATATTTGCTAAATAAGTAAAAGATGAGTTGGGCATGGTGGCATAATCCCAGCAACTCAAGAGGCTGAGGCAGAAGGAGGATAAATTGGAGGACTGCCTTGGCAAATAGTGAGACTCTGTCTCAAAGTAAAAACAAAAAAGGGCTGGGGACATGGCTCAGTAAAGTGGCTCACCCTGGGTTCAATCTCTAGTTCTGAAAAAAAAAAAGTTAGAGAAAAAGAATAAAACAAGTGAAATTTCAAAATAAATAGAAGAACCAGCTAAAGAAAAATAGACAAATGAAATTCAGTAGTTTCAAATTTGCTAAATGAGAAAATTTGACAAAAGTGACAAAACATTGAAAGTCAAAGCAACTGGATAGTAAAGAGAAAATGGCACTTTCAGACATACATATTGTGATATAATAAATCATAAAGAAGAAAGTAAAATAAATTTAAAAATATAGGCTAATTGAAACTAAGAATTTAATACAGGACAGGAAAAAAATATCTAGGCACAGACAAGTCATGTGGGTCCACAAGGAGTTTCCAGGGACAATCAAGCTTCCTGGACTGATAGTTTCCATCTGAGGCAGCTGGCATGCATTCTTCCATGGTAGGGAGCAATGCAGAAAAGATCCATGTGTTATCCTTATGCTCTCCAACTCTATATTTGAGCACAAAGTCTCACATCCCATTTGCCATATCTCCTGTGACTTTATCATCCTAGAATCATTGCAGAAGGCAGGGGTGTTCTTAATTCCTAAGCTTTCATGCCTAAACAGGACAGTTGAGCCACCACTACCACTGCACCATCACGATGACTGTAACAGCATGTCCCAGATCCCCAAACAATTAAAACGAACTAAACATTCATGATCAGGGAAGATGAAGCATCCAGGAGATCATTAAATATAAAGAAACAATAGAAATGATACATACTCTGACCCCATGAAGAATAGAGGCTACCTTTGCTGTACTGTAGTAGGTATAGAGCTCAAAATTAATATGAAGGAAAGTTCCAGCAGAGATGGAGAACTCCAACTCAAGATACTAAGCTGTAACTAGTGTACTAGACGGGTTCTTTTAATGTTTTCACTTCCTTCCCAAAGAAGGCAAATGAATTAATAATGATGATTCTGCACAAAATGGAACATGTTTTTAAACTGGTGAGGAAGTGACATGCTAGATGGAAGCATGACCAGAATGGGGAGAATGAAGGTAGATTGGATCACAAAAATTTTGAAGGAAAAAATCAGCTTAACTCTATACCTGAAAAGAAAGACAACTTGAGTAGAGTTTAGAATCTTTACAATGCAATTCTAAATTATCTGCAAGAGGAAGTAACCAGAGGTGCCAAAGGAAACACAATCTCACAAAATAAGTTCATAACCCAGCATGCATGAGATAGCTTGGGAGGCTGAGGCAAGAGCATCTCAAGTTCAAAGCCAGCCTCAGTAACTTAGTGATACCCTGTTTCTAAGTAAAATATTAAGGGAAGGGGGCTAGTGTGTTGCTTAGTGGTTAAGCACCCCTGGGTTCAATCCAAACCAATGAATAAATAAGTAAAGTAAAAGCAATGCAGAATAATGAAGGAGATTATTCATTTTCAAGAAGAAACCACCCTAACTGATGATCTGCAAATGGAATTACTGACTTGAATGTGGTTTAGGAAAGAAAATATGGAATGTGATTGTGAGTAAGAAACGCTTACACCTAATCAACTATGTGCACTCTGGAGAAAAGAATTCATTAACAGAAGGAGATGGTTGGTTAGCATAGAGCCTAAAATGTATGGATTTAGATACCATGTGGTGTAATACCTCCCATTATCCTATTAAAAGGCCTTGCTCAGATCCAAGCATTCTACATTAGATTTCATCATTCATTTCCAAACTCTGCTGCTTGCATTTATGAACATTGCCAACCTTAGTTTTTCTGAAATGCTTCAGTATAAACAGAAGTTTCATTGCACTCAACAGACTGACCAGGCTACAAGTTCTTATTCTGCTAAAAACCAACTTTGTGTCCTAACGGTAATATACTTAAACTTAAGAAAGTTTGTGATTAGCAAATGAAAGCACATGTCTGAAACTCATTGAAAACTATAAAATATTACAAAGATGTCAAGCATTATTACTTTCATCTTTGTCAATTTCTGATTTGGGTATCTATTGCTTTTAGGGATTTGTTGTTAGCCTTCCGTAAATGAAGTAACTCAGAAGCTTCCTCCTGTGGTATAAGCAAGCCCCACAATGTGAAGTGTGAGTTCTGCCAACCTGAATCAAAATAGTTGTGGTCCTATGGCTGCTGCGACAAAATGCTTTTGTACTTGTTACTAAAAGGAACCTACCTGCAACAAATGTTGGTCTTTTTCCAAAACACCTCTCCCCTGAAAGGTAGCACAAGCTGCTGAAATGGCTCTGTGTTGTGAGAGCCGTGCACCACATGGGTTTACCTAATTAATAATTTTTAGAGTTATTTTCCTCCTCTTTGTAACTCCTGAGCAGAGGTTCTGAGGAAACCATTCCACATCGTGAGAAATGCCACTTTGCAAGGGTGCTACATTCTGTATTTCTCCCCCAACTTTGATCCCTGTTCATTGGCCCCTTTGATCTCTGAACAGGATGTACAAGGTTCACTAATCAATGAGTTCCCTCATTTTTGGCTCCTTGTTAAGTGTTTACATTTAAATCATTGACTAGATTAGGTGAATACATATGACTTGAATCTTTTTCCACTGCTCTTTTTTCAAAAAATGGAAGGAAAAGAAGGGCCTTCTAATTTTCAACCAATATTTTATTTAGGAGAGTTAAGCATCAAAGTATAAACTGGGGACTGCAAATATAGTGCTTATTTTTACTTTTAAAATGTGGATTCCTTTTGAGGGAGAATGAGATGATGATGGAAGGGAAGATCCAGGCACATTGTCACCCATCCCAAACCCAAGGCAATGTGGAACACAAGACCTTTTAATCTCAGGTGCTAAGGGTGAAATGGACCTGCAGCAAGCTTAGTCCCATCTCATCTAAATATGAAGAGTCTTCCCTCTCAAGGACTCACAATGTGTCTGGACAGGTAAGAAGCCTATTACTGAGAAAAGAACCTACAAGACAAAAATTAATATGTGCTATTTAAAAGGGGAGAGGACCTTTGAGAGCTGGATAATTTAGAGAAACTTCTTAAATAGGTTGAGTCAAGTTTATTCCAGACAGTAGGAACTATGTGCAAAGTTTTAAAGATGGAAATGCCTGAGCAGAAAGTTCTGGACCTGGTTAGTCAAAGTAACTAAGGATTTGGGAAAAGATTGGCATTGCCAAGCAGATACTCTAGGAAGTAATTAAACTAAATAGTTTGGCAGGACTAGTTTGGGTTCTGAAATTTCATTTTATTGTACTGTTAACTATAGCAAAACAAGTCACTTATTTTAGCAGCTGAGAATTGCAATCTTATTATGTCTAAGAATGGACTTAATACTATAGGCCTCTCAAAATTATAGATAATAAATAAAATAACATATGCTCTTCTTTCTTCCTCTCTTTTATTTATGAACTTGAGATTTCAATAGTTACTCTCCAGACAATTGCCAAAGGAAGTTCTCTAATATATGCCTATATTTTTATACCATTCCTACTCTTTATGAACATGTTGTTCTAAGGTGTATATTTGCTCTGATCCATTGATACCCCATCCTCCAATTTTTTTTGAAAGAGAAAATGAGAGTATATTTTAGCATATTTTAAATCATCCTATTGTTTTGCATACTAGTCTATATCCATAGTTCATCAGATCAGACTGGCAAGTGGCTAATCTTAGAGACTTTCTCTCTAATACAAAATAGCCTCTTCTAAGGCAGTCTACATCTTTAAGCCTCAACCAAAGGAAAAAGAAAGAACATCCAAATCTCATAGTTCAACCTAAAGAATTATAGCAAAAGCTACTTAAAATTTTCACGTTCATAGAATCATAAAAATCATATATTGTTGGATCTTGGAGTATGAGATGACAAGTGACACTTGGAATTCAATATGGTCACTTACATCAGTTTTCAGATGAATAGACTCGCTCTCATGGTTTGCCCAGAACTTCCTGACTAGTGGAATCTTAGGTTTTCTATCCTCTGCTTTCTCCTAAATCAGGTTTTCCTCTTTTGTTAAACAAAGGACTTATCTCTTGGCAGATCTATCCAGTTTCAAATTCTGTTATCTCCTTTCTCATAAATCTTGGAAAAAAATCAAAGCCTTAGAAGGCAAATGATAGCACTTTAAATTCAGTTCATGAAGGAACACACTAAACTGGCCTGCTGTGGTTCCAATGGTAAGTGCTAAGTGGCAAAGCAAGTTAATGCCCAGGTTGTTTGCCGTTGGAGGTAAAAATACATCTGGAGGTCTCAGCCAAGTTCCTGTGGAGATTTGTCCACATCCCCAAAATACCACACACACTTGGCAAGAATGGCAGATGATGGCCAAACAAGGCCCAGATCTTGAATAGCAAAAGTATTTCGAGTAAAGAACAACATACAATGGCAAAGCTTTCATTCTTAGGTGTGTCATTTTATCACACTAAAATTCCATAACCTTCTGTTCCTCTTTCTTTCTTTTGCATCTCCTCACCCTGAATTCCACAGTCTACAAAATATAAAAATAACTTTCACTTTAGATTATACTTGGATAGGATAATGATCACAATTAAGTAGCTCATCTGCTCATTGCTTTTTCTTTCTACTTGTCCATATTTTAAAAAATTTCTCCAAAGTGACAATATGCATTATAGAATGAAAGAAATAAACTTTACCAAAAATAATTTAGTTTACTAAGGGTCTCACAATTAGAATTTCAAAATTATCTTTCCAAAGGCATTTCCAATTTTTCTTAATTGTGTTTTATAGCCATCACATTGCTATTTGCTTTCCTTAAAAATAATACTTGAATGAGATGCCTGGCTTCATTGTTGGTAGGGTTATTTTAGAGAGAGGGGCATATTTTTGGAAGTAGTACATACAGTTTTAGCATATGGGTGAAAAAAGAGACTGATGTTGCAGTTGAGAAATATATTATTTAAAAATGTTTAATTAGAAGTTGGGGATGATCTCAGTGACACAGTGCTTACCTAGCAGGTTTGAGCTCCAGAACTTCAAAAAAATTAGTTTAAATAAAACAATAAAATTAAACAGATAAGGGCAACAAAAGGTTGCCCCATTGGTTTGGAATGAAGCTGCTAATTCAGGATAAAAATTCGGTTAATATATAAATGTTTTCCGTAAAGTGGTTGGATAGATAGAATTTAAGACCAAATCCATGAAGAATTTCTGTCTTGAAGACATGTTTTCAAATTCATCAGTGTTACTGGTTTTGTTTAATAAGTTTTTTTTTTTAATTACAACACTGGGAACAACTGTTTATTTGTTTTAAATATGAGCTAAATTAAGGTGCTCAACTACCATTTAGCATGCAGCAATATTTACCAAATGTCCAGGCTTCCTGGAGGTACATCATAGCAGTTATATTGTGACTCTTTTGCCCTTGAAGAATGATGACAAGGGAGAGTATGTAAAGTAGTTCTGAAGAATACTTCAATTTTGTTAAGAGTTGCCTAAAATTTCAAAATTAAAGTGAAATTTGGTGGGATAAAACCCATTTTGACATTAAAAACAATCCCTACCACTTCTTATGATGAGCAAATCCCAAGTCAGAGGAGACATGCACATCCATGTAATTTCTTTGTATTCTACTACCTAATCAAATAAAAACCTGGCCTGTTTCTCATGCACTGCACTCTGAGCCTGAGATGTAACTCAGGAGGAAATGACATTAATAATAGCGTCTGTCACTTAATAAGCACTCAGTACTGTGCTAGACCCTAGACCCTGGGCTACATACTTTCAGGCCCTGTTTTACTAAGTGCTGGTGATAAATAACATCCCAACCTTACAGACAGCCCAACAAATATCCAGAGGGATTATTTGCTAGGTATATGTGAAGTGCTCAATACACAACTACTGAATCATAGTGTTATAAAAGGAACTTCCTAACCCCTGTGGCTGCAGCCATAGTCTCTTCAACTTATCGTGCCAAAACTCTGGCCCTGAGAAGGATGAAACAGATTTGTTCTAAACCTACTTGGCTGGGATAGAGAGAAAAATCTGATCAAAAGTCTCAATATCAAAATGTCTTTTCTTAATTCCTTGATTTGCCTTTTACGCTTCAAGGAGGAAAGAGTTTGCTTATGAGTTTCTATCACAGAAGAGAAAAACACTTACATTGAGATTTTTGACAAGTTCTCATCCTTTGCTGATGTTCCAAGGACCAACTGGGGATGAGAAACATTGGGTTAAAAAAATAATAATGGTCTCATTCCCCTCCCTCCCTTCATTCTTCCTTCCTCTCCTTCCTTATTTATCTTTCTTTTTCTTTCCTCCCAACTCTGTGTTTGTATGAAAGCAGGTGTGTGTGCCTGTAGATATCTGTTTGAGCTAATGAAACTGACTATATTATCTAACTAAGGCATGAATCTAGAAGGACAAATTATAAAGAAGAGAAAACTATGTCTAGTGACATCACCTCAACTTGTAGTGCCTCATGGTACTTACTCTCCCTTCCCAATGCTGCATCCTGTCTGATGAGCAATGGCTTTGGCATGCCTTCTTGACTGACCTTATTTCAACTCTCCCAACTTATTATTTAATAATTTGTATTTAACTTATATTCTGTGCCAAATATGTGCTGAACTGGCATTCTTCACACACTATGCTATGTGCATATCTTTGCTTCCCCACATATATGCAAGCCACTCACTCACCTGAATGATAAAATTATGGAGGAGGGGAGAGTTAGGTGATAAAATAAGTTAGGAAACAAAAAAGTAGTAGCTAAACTGTGATTCTTAGTTCAAGACAAAATTAACAGTGCTATCAAAAGAAATTCTTGTGACTGCTGGGATAATTTCAGTATAAACTGGATTTGGATCATATTAGGAATAATTTCTATGTTTTCCAGGTGTGACAATTATAATATAATTACATAAAGAAATGTCTTTATCCTTAGATGTATACCATGTTTAAGCATCAAGAGTGATGATGGTCAAAACTTACTTCCAATTAGTTTCAATAATAATAAAAATTTTTCTGATGTATCTAAAACTAATGCATTTATATAAAAAGCATATAGCTTAGGGAAAAGGCTTATTATGTTTAGATTTTATAAGTCCATATATATATTTTATTGGTATGTATATTTACTGTAAATCACATGTTTATGTTATTAACATATAATGTTTATATGTTAACAGAAAATATTTATGTAACATGTAAAAAGTATGCATATTATACAAAGAGTATATTAATATTTATTTTGCTTAATAGATTTATGTTTTATATATATTAAATGTATGAATATCTAAAGAAGTAATATAGTAGTTTTTACTGAATCATATTATTTATGTAAATATATTAGTAAATATGTAATGTAAAGACAAACAATTGTGGTGAGGATTAAGTAAACATTTTTATTTTCTGAAATATATTTAATTATTTAATTATCTCACTAAAGTATTTAAAAGTAGGTTATGCACTTGACTCAAAACAACTTTGGGCAGCATTTTGGGGAACTGGAGGATCAGTTTGAATAGCATGAAGAGAATAAAGTTTACTAACAGGGGAGACTTTGTTCAAAGATAATTAAGTGTTGACTTTTAAGGAAAGAAGCTGCCTTACCCACCAGTCTTTTTGAAGCAGGAAAGACTAATTTGTGAGAGGTGGAGGAGGGGGCATACTGCTCCCTCTTAGAGCCATTCGGGGACCTCTAGACTTCCACAGGAAGTCCCTTGCTCCTTACCGCACCCCTTAAACTACTGCTTACAGGGAACACAGTACTAATTGCAGAGTGGTAAGGGGTGGGATGTATGATGAAAAGGTTTGTTTTTGGAAAGAAACTTCCCCGTTTCCCTTGAGCTCTTGTGAAAGATGTTTCTGATGCAGATAAATGAGCCAGGCAGAGCCTTCAAATATCTAGCATACAAAACAGATCTCAAATATGATATGGTCATCCTAAAGAAGTGAACTCCCAAGGAGGTGACACTGAAATGTAACTGTGATAGCCCCAAGTAAGGTGTTGGTTTTCCAGAAACCAAGTGAGGTTTCTGGAGTAGTTCCTTTTGGAGCCTTGTTCAAATTTCATGTTTATAAGATGTAGATGATGCTCATTTTGCTCAGAAAGTCTTTGTGAGTTGTAAATTACTTATAAAAATAATTTTAAACTTTTGTGAGTACAAAGTAGCATTTAAATGCTTAATAATAGTTCTTTATGCCACATGCCATCTTCCTAATGGGAGTTTATTAAGGAGTTCCTGTTTAGCTGGAATAAATTTTTTAATTGTTATTTTTTGTGGTGGCGGGGGGTACAGGGGATTGAACTCAGGGGTACTCAGCCACTGAGCCACATTGCCAGCCTTATTTTGTATTTTATTTAGAGACAGGGTCTCACTGAGTTGCTTAGCGCCAGGCCATTGCTAAGGCTGGCTTTGAACTTGGCAGTTCTTCTGCCTCAGCTTCCCAAGCAGCTGGGATTACAGGCATGCACCACCGCACCTGGCTAATTGTTCTAATTTTTAATTGAAACAAAATACTCTGGGAAAACAGAAAATGTAGTCATAAAATATTTTTATAATTCAGGTAAATGAAATAGAGGGATTGTATTCCTACTTTCCTTTCTATATCTGCCTTTTCTAAAACAGAATCAAAGTTAATTTCAAAAGTTGTTCTGCCATCTGAGGAGAAAACAAGATGGTCAGAATATCCTTGGAATCTCTCACAATCAACAAAGGGAGGGTTGTTTAATGGGATGGAACAAAACTACCTTATGGAGATGGCCCAGATAAAGAGCCAAAGCATTAATGTAAACATGAATGCAAATTCTCTGTTCATGGAGTAGCTATCAGGAATTGGCCTTACCAGAAATCCTTTGTAAGTTATATGTTAATCCTTACATCTAACTTTTGAGAAAGACATTTTTTTTTCTAAATTACAGTGGAGAAAACTGAGACTAAGTAGCCAAGCAATTTACTCAAGTTCACATGGCTGGTATACAATAGAGGTAGGATTAGATCCCAGGTATTTTTTCTGCAGAGAATACCCTTGGACAAGGACATGAATAAAAAACTAAGCCACATAAATTAAAACTAAATCAAAAGTGCATACTAAAAACTCTTCATTTCAGCATTTTTAATAATGAAATACTTGACATTCTTATCTTTCTAAGTAAGTCTCTACTGAGTACACAATAAATATTTTTTGTTAAATATGATACTAGGACTAAGCATATTTACTAACTTTATTATGTCAGTTATCTAATCCATTATGTCAGTTATCTAAATACTTGCATTTTTTACTTCAAAGTAAACATTTCATATAATTATTAAAGATTTATTGACTTTATATTGACCATAAATTATACTGCTTTTCATTACACAATTATGGGCATTTTGTGAGAATTTAAAGAGCAGAAAAAGATGAAGTAGCTCTCTAGAAATGTCTACAATCCCAAAGATGTGTCAGACAAGGATAAAAATGTTAAACTCTGACTTTAAAAGATAATGTCAATTAACTTATACAGGATCTAACTAAAATACCATTCAAAAAATTGACTTGTTTGCTTGTATATACATGGCAGAAAAGACATATTTATTTCTGGAAGATGGAGTAAGGCATTGAAATTTGAGATGTAAAGAAAACATGGAGCCCCATAAAGCAAGTTTAATTTTGTGAACCCAGGTGAATCTCCAAGATATAAAGAGCTTTTAGAAATAAGGTAAAACTGAGGACATTCAGAAGGCTGATGCTAAAATTCTAATGCATTTTTGAATCTGCCAAATAATAAATTCACACAATTTCAAGGAAAAAAAAATTCTGAAATAGCTAATCAAATTGATGACTTGTCAGAATCCACTAGAAATAGTATGGGTTCACAAAATACGTATCATTTAAAGCAGTGACTTTTTAATACATTTTTAATTGTTGATAGACCTTCATTTTATTTATTTATATGCCGTGCTGAGAACTGAACCCAGTGCCTTGCACATGCTAGGCAAGTGCTCTGTCACTGAGCTACAACTTCAATCCAGCAGTGTTTTTTTAATTCTTTAAAGTTTATTAAGATCATTAGATCATATATTAAGGAAATGGTGTCAATATAGTGAATCTTGCTTTCATAAAGACAGTGATTAGAGCCTAACATTGTTTCTATGAAATTCTGAAGATGCATAATGCATGAAGAACCAGAGTGCCTGATGTTCTGGTCCTGTTTTCATACTCTCTAGGCACAAGTGGAGGGGAGGGAAGCAGGGCTAATAAGCCATGTGTGGGAATCCTCTCTGTCCCCTGTCTCAAAGACTGAGGAAAGGTGTGCTTTCCTTGATGATTCTCCTGCCCGTTAAAGGAAAATAGACTAACTGTAGAAATCTAGAGTGTCCACATCCTGAAGGATGCTCTTGGAATTTTGCAAAGCCTATTGTACGCAACCATAAGCATTATGTGGAATTTCAATTTGAGAATCCTACAGACTGAATCCCAAATACTGTGTATTTATCTCACTCCTTCTAGTTCTTTACTAAGTGAACACATTTGTTTGTCTATCTGTGTTAGTGGACTGAACTTTTTGTATGGAAGTTTTTTTTTTTTTTCCCCACCCTATCATCTGAACTTGTGTGTTGTATGTGTCTGTGTGGGCATAATGTACTTGTACTCACCTACATGAGCGCATATGAGTTAGATGAGCATTCAGGGGTTATAACAGATGTTGTTCTTAAAATATCTTATTTGTCAATATGCAGGTGCTTCTCCATCGGTGAGTCCTATTGGTAAACTCCCAAGCTGAATGTTTCAGTTATCATGCTCAATTTTTCAAGAATAGAAAAGGCACAGATCAGCCCTCCAGAAGAAATTAAAAACCCAATCCAAACACTGAGTTAGTTACAGTTGCTTGCAGAAGTGATTTGCTACTCTGAAGGGCCCATAAAAATCAGAATCTGCCTCTTTTGAGCCATTTCTCCTCTTCTATGCTGCTTGAGGATGCCCTGAAAAGCATTCTACAGATAATGATGGCTCTGGCTCCCTAACATCCTGTTTTCTCACTTAGAAGGAATGCAGGAAAAAAGAGCCCTATGGTTCATTCCACTCTCTCAAGTGCAGGACAAAATGCAAGCCATATTTATTATCACTCTCTAAATCACTGGGTTTACAGGATAGTGAACAGTTTTATATTTTTTCAGGGTCTTATTTTGAATAATGGCATGTTTAACATGTGTTACTGTGGAGTCAGATTGCCTAGAATTGAATCCTTCCTCTGTCATTTAACAAGCTGAGTGAACTTGAACATTTAAGTTATTTAAATTCCTGAAGCTTCACTTTCCTTTTTCTATAAATGAGAAATATTAATGCAAAATCTCCCCACAAGATTGGTGCCAAGTACTAAATGTGATAATGAATTTAATGCACTTCCCATAATGACCAACACCATGGTTAATGTTAACAAATATTAGCTGTTCTTATTAGCAAAATTATAGAAGCATAATCTCATCTAAAATTTTAAGGTCACTATTATTTTAATTCAGTGTTAGAGCAATATAGTGAATGTAATATTATTATTATTATTTTAATTTTTTATTGTTGGTTGTTCAAAACATTACAAATTTCTTGATATATCATATTTCACATTTTGATTCAAGTGGGTTATGAACTCCCATTTTTACCCCATATACAGATTGCAGAATCACATCAGTTACACATCCTGAATGTAATATTATTACAAAATACCCTCATCAAGATCTGTGATAGATTGAGTTGTGCCATAAAATCAGTGATAAGATTTGTGAGTTTTAGAAATGTGGACAAGAGATTTTACAGTCATGTATTTCTGTCCATTTAATTTTTTGCTCAAAATTGAACCATAGTAAACAAATTCAAACCCACTTGTCTCTTGAATTCGTCCATAGCATCCTTAAATACTTTTAAAAACATTCTGATACCTTTGCATTCAGCAGCATTTCCATTTCTTGCCTGGTAAGAATCATTTAGGTCAGCTGTTAAAAACACATATTCAAATACCTACCTTAAGAGTGTTTGTAATTCAGTATATGTTGAAAGTGTGGCCTAAAATTTGGGTGTTTTTAAACTGATATCCTTGTCACCAATTACACTTTGGAAACTGTATTACCATACATCCTGTTAGGAGCTTACCTGCCAACCCTTTTAAATAGAGTCTGGAGTCTTGGGGTATGTGGCTGTGATAGGCTTCCACCTCTCTTTCCTCTGTCTCCTCCTCTTTGTAATGGTCATGGCAATGAATTTTAAATGAAAAGTGCAAGTTGTCATTAAATTATGAGTCATATAATAAGTGTCTACAGGACAAAAAAAAAAACTCATAAAGTCATGAACATGCATAAAATAAAGGTAACTGGGCCAGGCAGGGTGGCACAGTCCTATAATCCCAGCTGCTCAGGTGGCTGAGGCAGGAGCATTGTGAGTACAAAGTAAGACTCAGCAAATTATCAAGGTCCTAAGCAACTCAGCAATACCCTGTCTCTAAATGAAATACAAACAAGGGCTCTGGTTGTGGCTCAGTGGTTAAGTGTACCTGGGTACAATCCCCAATACCAAAATAATACATTAATACATACAGACTTACATACATAAAAATAAAGGTAACTGATCAAGACCTAGATGCCCATAATGCAGGTAATTCCACGGTGGCCCCAAGAATATGCCTCTGTCAGTCCTATTTAACACAACTGGTGTGATTTAGAGATAAGAAGTAGGTAGTACAAAACCTCACTTTGATAGAGTTTACATAACTTTGTAGAGTGCTGCTGTATAATCATTTCAGCTAGTTTCAAATCTCTTTCCAGATTCCACTGGAAACCAGAACTGTAGCACCCTGAAAAAAAACCTATCATCATTCATTCATCCACCAGAGAAACTTCCCTTAATTTCTTGAAAGATCTAAACTTGCTACTTGTTCACCAAGATTGTTACTGCTTTCCTTACATACTAAACATCTCCAGTGTCATAGACTATAATGTTGCAAACAAAAGGATTATGCCCTCCTTCAGCAGGCTTCCTGTGGGATGGAAGCAGGAAGGGGAGATGGATTACATGGAGAAAAGGCCTGGTTTGAAACATTAATCTTCAGTAATTAGTAAATGAGGAAGGAAATACAGCGAAGACCTGGAAGTTCAATTAGCTTCTGCAAAAACAACCTATTTCTAAAGGTGATTGAATCTGACAATTTATCTTCTAAAATAAAACAATTAAAAATGTCAAAAGGAAATTATAACAATTGTTCAGTCAGCCTCATAGAAAAAAGCTAAATCAAAAGTGGGGGGCCTCTTTAGAAAGCACCTGTGTGTATTGTGTGACTGTTTATTGTCTCTCTCAAGTATAATTAATAACTAGAAAAGTAAAGATATATGGAGATATATATGCATATATATGTATATATCTCCATATGAGACAGAGAGTTTACTTTCAATAAACTTTCCTTCCTTGTTCTCAATGCAATCTTTTAAAAATGTGCCTCCATACATCAGAAAGATCACATATTTATTGTTCTCAACTTTAATTTTTTGTCTGATTTATAAATACATTTTCCGTGTTGGGTGCATGGGGTGGGAGGGGATATCCAACTGAACCTGCTAAAAAACTGAATGCCACATGTTTTAAAGCACTTGACAATAGGCTCATTAAAATCTCTTCTAAATGTGGAAACTTAGGTGCTGAAAAGATAAAACCACTAGCTGCTAAATTTGCAATTTAAAAAAGGCAAATTCAAGATGTGTCAGATTTAACAAAGTTATTGCTGAGGTCCCATTTCGGAGATAAAAGATAAAAGGGCAGCAATCCACTTTGCCCCCAGCAGTTCAATGAAAGTTGTGTGATTTCTATTACTTCATCAAGTAACTACAAAGTAGTTTCCTCCCAGTAACTCTTGCTCTGTGTGTGTGTGTGTGTGTGTGTGTGTGTTCTAAAATATCTGACTGTGGAATGAGAAAGGTTTGTTTGAAAGTAACAAAGCATATCTAAAAATCCCTAGGCTAGGGCTGGGGTTGTGTGCTCGGTGGCAGAGTGCCCAGAATGTGAGGCACTGGGTTTAATCCTCAGCACCACATAAAAATAAACAAAATAATGATATTTTTTAAAAATTAAAAAATAAACTTAAAAAAACCAAGCAAACCCTACGCTCAATTCTGACACCTTACCACAAACAAACAACTACTGGTAATACCTGAACTCAAACACTTATTATACCAAGCATAAAGAAAAGCACTTGGAAATTGGCATTACACTTTTGAATTTATGAATCTGCTTCCCCTCATCTTTTTTCCTTTCTCATTGTTGGCTTCAAGTTACAATCTGATTATCACAGTGCTTTAATTTTATATTTTGTCTGAATATTTTAAGATTCTAAGTCACACTGTGATATAGAAAACAAAGTCATTTAGTACACTTTTAATGAGTTTTCTGGCAACTGAGAATTATCTTTACAGATCACTTTAATTATTAAAACTGTCAAAGCCAGCTATATCCACAATTACTTAGTTAAATTTTATCTTCTAAGGAAGACTCTGAAATCCTTACCAAGGTATTCATTAAAACTGTGGACCAGAGTGCACTCTTGGTCCTTTTGACAAACTAAGCTTCATGTTTAAACAACAGATGTAATGTCCAAAGTCTGCATCCTCAGAGACAGTCTAGGAGACAGATGGAAATGTAAACAGGATGCAGAATTTCTTTGGCGAATACAGATTTACTTTGAAGATTTCATTGAATCTTTTAGACTTGTAAGCCACGCATGGCACCAGAAAGCAAGTTTACTGTGCAAACCTTAACCAGATACTAGCTACAATGGGGGAATCTCAACAAATTTAGATGTGTGGTTCAGATAATTCCCTTGAAAGTTCAGATAATTGCCTAAAGCTTATTTAAATCTATGGTAAGACTTTACCCTCTTCTTCACCCCATCTCATCTTTTCTTTTTTCTTCCATAATCCTCCCCACCCTACTCTGATCTTTTTGTCATTCTCCAGAACACCCTCTTTTAAATCTCCCTGTTTTATCCTAACTTTCCACCTCACTTTTGAAAAGACGCTCCCATGCTGGCAAATTCCTAAAGTCAGAATGCAATGGGTTTGATCATCATCTTCTCCTCTGAAGCATCAAGCGTTTCCAAGAGCAAAGAAAAAAATATCTTGGCTCTTTGGAAACTTGATCAGGATGTTTCTAAAAAAAATATATAGATAGATAGATAGATATAGATATAAATATAGATATAGATATAGATATAGATATTTATAAACACAGATTCTAATGAAAAGATCAGAGTGCCCACCTTCAAATGTTGCTATGAAAGGAAAAATATATTGGCTGGGCAATGGAAACATTCACAATTACCTGTAAATCTAAGACATTTGTCTTGCCATGGTTTCAAAAATGTCAAATGAGTAACTGTGAATAATGTTCAGGATTCGCAAAGACTTCACGTTCAAATACAATATTCCTCACATTTAACTTTCCAGGATATATTACAATTGGTTTTGTGGGGAAGCAAAACCCTTTGATCCTTAAGTTCAAAAACAGCCACCAAGTCCTTGGGAAACAGCAGATAAGAGTCTTACCCTTCTGATAAAAAGAAACACATTTTAATCATTCTCAGTAACTGTCTCGATAAAAGGTAGTTGAACGTCCTCCTGAAGAATTACGGAATCTTTGTGTGACTTAAACAAGCCGAGGTTTCTGGGATTTGGGTTCAGATAATGCAGTGTGTCTGACTATCAGCAAATAGCTTACCATTAAACCTGTAAGAATAGTTAATTGTAATATTATTTATTCAAAAAATAGGAATTGAGGATCAAAACAAACTCTCTCTTCAAGCAATACTTAACTCCATAAAGGATACAAGTCATTGTCAGAAAAAAATTATAATGCACAGTAGAAAACAGCGTATATCCTAACAGGGATGGATGGGGAGTCATGGACATACAGAGGGGGGAAGGTGACATACAATAGACAGAAAGGTCTGGAATTAAAGTGGGATTTTTAATGGATGGGTAGGATTTAAACATCTAGGAATGAAGAATAATGATTTAAACTAAATAACTAGCTTTAACTGGAAAGCAAAACACATACTTGAAATTAAGCAATGTAGGTTAATTGGTCCAGAGTAATGGCAGTTGATAGTAAAAAATAGCACTATGTGAGAATAAGTCTTGATGGATCCCTGAGTGAGTGGGTAAGTCTTAATGTTGGAGTTTAAATAGATTTAGCAGTCAGTATGGAGCCATCAAAAGCTTATGATAATCCATGAATTTTCAACCAATTTTTAACAAACAAGGTAAGGATTGTTTTTTCTACACACGATATTGGGACAATTGGATATCCACATGTAAAAAGATGAATTTATTTCACTCCACACACATGTAAAAAGTTACTCAAAATGGATGAAATCTATTTGTAAAGAATAAGTCTATAAAGTTTTCTTAAGAAAATTTTTATGACCTTGCATTAGGCAAAGAATTATTAGATATGACACAAAATGCATAATACCCAAATTGTTTTAAATCAATTAATTGGACGTGATCAAAATTAAAATTTTGCCACACTAAAAATATTAAAGGGAAAATGAAAATACAAAACATGGACTGTGAGAGAATATTTCCAAATCATAAATCCAACAAACGACTTGTATCCAGAATAAATAATGTGCTTTTGCAATTCAGTAGTAAGACAAATAATCCATTTTATAAAAAAGGAGAGAGATGATTTGAATAGACATTTTACATAACAAGCACAAGAGATACTTTACTTCATTAGTCATGAGGAACAAGCAAATTAAAACCACAATGAGATACAAATTCATACTAGAATAGCTGTAATCAAAAGTTAGTGGCTCTGAGTAGCTTGAGTGGCTGAGGAAGAAGGATCACAAGCTCAAAGCCAGGCTCAGCAACTTAAAATAAGGCCCCCAAGCAACTCAGCAAGGAGATCCTGTCTCAAAATAAAAAGGACTGGGGATGTGGCTCAGTGGTTAGAATTCCCTGGGTTCAATCCCTGGGAAAGAGAGAAAGAGAAAGGGGAGAGAGAGAGAGAGAGAGAGAGAGAGAGAGAGAGAGAGAGAGAGAGAGAGAAGGAAGGAAAGAAAGAAAGGTAGGCCAGTGGCAACATATGGAATAAGGATGTACAGAGGTGAAACTTGTACATTGCTGGTATAAGTGTAAACATAAGGGGCAGCCACTTTGGAGAACAGTCCCATGGTGTTTCAAATGGTTAAATTTAAAGTTATAATGTGTTCCTGCAATTCCACTTCTAGCTATGCATCCAAGAATTGTAAATCATATGTTTACAAAAAGCCTTGTAAATATTATTTTCATAGCACAATGATTCATAATAGACCTAAACTGAGAACAACTCAAATATCTATCAACTCTTGGATGGACAATCAAAATGTGGTATATCCATAGAATGGAATACTATAAACTACTGATGAATTCTAAAAGAATAAATCCCAAAATATTATAATGAAAGAGAACAGATTGAAATGACTATATAGTGTATGATTCCACTTAGAGAGAAAATGTACAGAAAAGGTAAATACATAGAAGCAGCACGCAGATTAGTTTTGCCAAAGGCTGTGGGACAAGATAAAAATATGGACAAGATAAAAATATGCATGAGAAATCTTTTAAATGGTAGAATGTTCTAAAACTGGAATTGGTGATGATTAAGGAACTCTGTAAATTACTAAATATCAATGAATTATACACTTCAAGCAGGTGAATTTACGGCACACAAAATATACTTCAATAAAATTATTTTAAAAGATGTATTAGAAAAATAGATAACAAAGAGGATTGTGTTGTAGGGAAATTAATCTGGATACAATTATGTAGCATTGATGGGAGTAGTAAGCAGAGGCTTAGAGAAAGCCCTTTGAGTAAGCTCTCATTGCTGTAGAAATAACAATGATGAAGTCTGCACTGGGAATGCAGAGAATTGTTCCCCAAGTAGAATTCAAAGACAGCAAAACCAGTTGGAGGTGGTTAGGGTCTGAGGAGGAAAGTGGCCCAAGATGAATTTGCAATTTTAAAATGAAATAATTTGGAATAATCCACTCCAGGGGAAAGGAAGAAACAGAAAAAAATTGTATGCCATTAGTAATGTAGTGTTTTACAAGCATCCTCTCTGAAAAAGCAGCTAGCTTAATAATAACTGTTTTTTTTTAATCTAGCTTGCTTTATATTTCTCTTACAATATCTAATCTTCCTTCCAAATAAAATTTTTCTTGAGCCAGATATCCAGCAAATTATTACTTTCTGGGAGATGCAAAAGGTGATAATTTAGGTTTAACAAATATGGACTATTTTATAGTTAATAATTATTTTTAATAATTTTGTTTTTACCTACTATTATGTAGCAAGAAAAGAATAATCTTGTACATGCTAAAGAAACCCTTAAGTATCTTCACAATCTCTATTGAGTGATGTTTACTTTTTCTCTTCATTAGGGCGAAACATTGTCTTCTTTGAAACACTGCCAAAACAGCATGCTTGTAGAACTTTGATTTGTGGAAAAAACTTTATCATTATTAAAAAGACATAGTCCTTTCTCAGTGGGTCAGAATCCCATCTGTGCCTCTGGTCACTTCCACTAGTTTGGAATGTTCTAGTTATTGGGTCATTTATAGAGCAGTGTATGTATGATGCATAAACCAAATGACAATTATGAAATTAATCTCTTTTTTTTTTTTTTGGAACCAGGGGCGCTTAGCCACTGAACCACATCTTCAGCCCTATTTATTTATTTATTCTATTTTATGTTGAGACAGAGTCTCAATAAGTTGCTTAGGGCCTTGCTAAGGCTGGCTTTGAACTTGCAGTCCTCCTGCCTCAGCCTTCTGAGCAGCTGGGATTACAGGACTGTGCCACCACACCTGGGTTTTTAATTGAAATGTTTTTAATTGAAAGTTTTTTAATTGAAAATTATTCTTTGGAGGCCCTTATGGGCAACACCTAGACTATGGCTCATAGTAGACAACATTTAAGACCAAAGAATTCATATATAGACAATAAATACCCAGTCATAAATATCATAAAGAGTTAGAATTAATCCTATAAAAGGGGTACAGTTTTTTCTTATAAAATTATGTTACAATTTATATTTCTGTCTCACATTTGTGGCTAGAGTGAATATGATAAAAGGAATATGATATGATAAAAGGAAGTGTTTGTGCCTATCATCTCATATGCTGAATGGTACCATTGAAAAGATAGGGGTTATGTGCTCCTGAAAAGTATTGTGTTCAAGATCTCAACCAAGACAAACAAGATCAGTATTAGCTACATTTTTTTCTGTTTTCTTTCCATACAGGGTAATATGGAGAAAGAAGCATAAGCCATACAAAAGGCAGTAGATGATGTAGGAAGGGAATTTCATGAATGGACACTGAAATGACCTAAAATTATGAAAATACATTTTAGGACATGATAACCCTTTTGCTATCAAAATTCATTAAATATAGAAGCAAAAGCAGATGGCAAAATTGTTATCAAGATGTTAGTAATGTAATTGTGATGCAGAGAGATGTTGAGAAAGACTAAAAACCACAGATGAATAACCCAGACTTCTGTATCAATAATGCACCCTAGACACACAGGACTGTGTCGGTCTTGACACATTCAACATCTGTCATGGGTTCTTCACTCCTTGCAAAGCAACATGGGTGAAGAAATAATGCAACAAATCCAAATAGGTAACTGTCCCCCCGCCATGAGAAGATTCACACTCTCATTATATTAGGAACAGCTAACTTCTCAGAATAGCCATTTTAAGATGGGCTCACTGTCAGTCAATTTATTTATATATTTGTGTATTTATTTATTTATTTTTGGTACCAGGGATGCTTAACTAATAAGCCACATCCCCAGCCCATTTTAATTTTTTTAAAAATTTGAGATAGGGTCTCCATTAATTGCCGATGTCAGCTTTGAACTTGTTATCTTCTTGCCTCAGCCTCCTGAGCTGTTTGGAAGAAACAGAAAAAAATTGTATGTATATGCACCACGGTGCCCAACTAGTCACTCAATTTAGACAAAAGTAGTGTGGTGGTTTTTCCAGGGTTTGAAAGTAAACTATTTCACTCCCCCTGCCCCAGGTTATTTTCCAAATGTATATTAAACATATATTGGACTTTGCCTCTTTTTTATATTTTCTGTCATTACCAAAGAAAGCACAAAATGACCATTTTAGTCTCCAAAATAAACCACAAACTGTTTAGCATCTAACTGCAATGAGAGGCTGCATGTTTAGCATCTAACTGCAGAGCAATGTCCAGATGAGAGTTCTTCCGGTCATTTTTCCTCCTCCTATTACCACCATCCCTCCTGTTTGTCCAGACCTCACCCATTTGTTCTTTCCAATATTCCCTCCATTTGTCTCCTGCACTCTGCCCTGTCTGGGTGAGTGGCCTTATTCATTTATTTGGCAAACATTTATTGAGTGTCTGGCAAGTGCCAGGCACTGTTTTGAAGACCAGGAAGGCAGCAGAGAACAACACAGGAAACATCCATGCCTTCTGAGAGATAACAGATACTAAACTAATATCCACTCAGTACTGACAAAAGCTATGGATCATGCCCTGGTATCCTGTCTGCATCTAGCTAGATATGCTACAGAGTTGTAGCCTCTAATAGAATTTGATTGAAGCACTATGTCATGGAAGAACAGGATATTATTAGAGACCAGCAGGGTTTACAATTCCATAATTGAGAATTCAGCTTTGCAATGAAGTAGAAACATTCACTTAACTTTTGAAAGGGGTATTTTCTCTTTGGAAAGTCATTCTGAAAATGGATTGTCTCTGTTAATGGAAATGCTGCAGACAAAAATATGAAAACTCAATATCACTAGCATGAAACTAAGATTGCTTAAGGAAAAATATTCTGAGTTGATGACAACCTTCTAAAGGGTGAGAAATACTTTGAAAATGAACTTTTGCTGTTGTTTTGGTTAAGCCAGAATCATAACTCGATTCTACATTACTGTCTCCTAAATCAAATGTTCCTTTCCTTTTAGTAATCTGACAGCTTGGAATAAAGGCCCATAACAATTGGTTGACCATCTATTTATTTATTTATTGGTACCAGGGATTGAATCCAAGGGTGCTTAACCACTGAGCACACCCCCAACCCTTTTTATATTTTATTTAGAGACAGGGTCTCACCAAATTGCTGAAGCTGGCTTTGAACTTGGGATCCTCCTGCATCAGCCACCCCCCCCCCCAAATCGCTGGGATTATAGGCATGTGCCACCACACCTGGCTTGTTGGCCATTTAAACATACATGTTTTCTAAAAAATATATACATACCCCTTCAGATGATCTGATGAACTTGATTAGAAAAGAAATTTTAAAAGGAAAGAAAAGTTCACTCTTTTTGTTTTTGCTTCACAATCCTATAGGGCAGATTCTAAAGTCATATCTGCTCATGATGTAGTATTGGATCTACCACTTTTAACATGATTCATTCTCAGAACCTCTGTCTTCTCTTTCACAAATAGGGGTTGATAACACCTTTACTGACGAATTATGATAAGGACCGAGCATAATTAATATATTGGGCTCATAGGGAATAGCTAATAAATATCTATTGTTATTATAGTTCTCCTTTGGACTAAAGACCTAAATCATGCCCTGACATAAATTCCTTAATTAGTAAAGTTGAAGTCACCTGGTTCTGTCTACATTATTCTATATTTCTACACCTTTCTCTAATAGGAAACAAAGCCTCATTTCAAGTGGCAATATCAGCACTAATTTCACTATACTTGAGGTTCCCCACTCTGTAGAGAAGGTACATGGACTGTGAGTATATACCTCTATAAGAAAATATTATATGTTTTTATAATCTTCTTCAAAAACTTTATAATTTCAATGTTTTAATTTAATAAATGTATATAGTGAACCTCCATCCATGGTGGTACAAAGAAAAAACATGAACTTTAATGTTTCAGAGGCTTAAATTTGACTCCTAGCTCTGCCACTGATTATACCACCTTGAGCAAGATATGGGCATCTCTGATCTTGTTGTCTTGTAAAATGGAGACAGTAATGCCTACCTTAGAAGGGTTTTGATAGTGCTGAATGCATGAGATCATTTAGTAAAGTTTTGGACACAAAGCCTAACAATAAATATAATATACTTGAAAAACATTATGTCCTCCCTTTCATGTCTAGGTTCTCCTTAAGGAACAATAAAGAGATAGGTATAGATAATAGTTCTCATTTTCTAATTTTTCTAAAAATAATCCCAATGGTAGTCTAAATTGTCCCTATAAATGAATGTCCAAGTCTTTTTATTACTCAATATTTGATTCTTAAACCACAGTCTTACAATCTGATAACATAAGGTTAACAGAGTTAACCACAGTCTTACAATCTGATAACACTCTGATAAAATAATTCTCACTCTTTTCCTTTTTGATGACTTCCATATTACAAAAAGACTGATACATGTTGTGAAATAGTAAAATTCAGAGATGCATACACACAACACTAATCTTCCACCTCCTCCCCACTTCCAGTCATGGCTCCTGTGGTAAACAGTGTTTCTCAGTCCACAGACACACAAAAACAGGCATTCATGCCTTAGAGAGCTTATTTACTTATTTTATAAAAAGAAAAGAGTTCAAAACAGATTATTTTAGAAATGGCTTTTTTAGGCCTAATATATTATGAAGTTCTTTATAATCCTAATTCACTGTTTTTAAAATAAAGATTATTTAATATAATTTTATCTGTCTCTACATCTAGCTTTGCCACTTTACATTGTGTGTTGGGAAGTAAATTATTCCCAGATACTTTTTTAGAGAAAAAAGTGGGGGATGGAGTTAGGGGACAGGGTACAAGACCAAAAAAAATAAGCTTTTATAATTATACACTAGAGTTAGAGCACTGAGCTTATTTCTCCATAACATACATCATAATTTTATTTCTCTTGTCCACTCACTTTCTTAGTCAGAAATTACTTGCTAATTCATACTCTTATCCTCAGTGGTACATAGTAGATATACAGAAATCTTCAGGAAAAAATCAATATGAATAATAGTTAAGAGTCCAACATTTGGTCAGAGACAAATTCTCCCACTTTACATACTGCTAATAAGTAATCTTAAGCAAATCATGTAACCTCTGATGGACTTATTTATTACATATACTAAACATAAAATAAAAGCACCAAACTCATGTAATTGATGTAAGGATTAACTGAAAACTAAATCATATTACTGGCTCAATAAATGCTTAAATCCATCTGACAATGAATCAAAAAAAAAAGGAGTAATTTTTGGAGATCTGGAGAAGTAAGAATTCTCAGAATTGCTAAGACTTTGCCATTCTTGAACCTCCTCTATTTTGAGGGGACCTACTCCCTTCTTGTCTAGGGCACTCTCTGGATCTGCCTTTTCAAACATCACAAGTTTTTCACAGCCTCCTTTCAGAAATTTCTATTTTACATTTTACTCCCTGTCTCAGCATTTAAGGGAACAATTCATGTGACCTAACAGAGATAGGGGGGGAAAAACCCACTTCTAATGTCTGGCAGAGAAGTAAAACAACTGTAACTTCTCATAATCCAAGCCTAGAGCTTTGCTGCAGAGGGTCTAAAAAATCATTGTTGAGCTAAGAACATATTTTTGGTCAGCTCATTTTCCTTAGGAAATCTTGGAGAAACACTGAATCCTGTACAAAGAGGTTTAGTGCTTAAGTGATCTTCAGGCAGCTCCTTAAGTTGAAATGCGGACTAAGGGTTTTTCCAAGAACAGTTGCTGTAGAAAAATAACATTATGTATATAAAGTGATTGGCATATAGTAGAGAATCACTGAATATAAGCAAAAGTAATACTGTATATTTTAGATTCTATTTCACCTTTTTGAAATACATAAACAGCCTTCTTGGGTGAATTAATAAGAAGATAGGTAGGCCAAGTGTATGACTCTATTCCTGCCTCCTGGGAGGACATTAGGTAGACATTTTAAACTTCATTTAGAAGGAAAAATTTTAAGAAAAGAAATGTGTCACATTAGATTAGGTAGAGAGAGGTGATGGGAGGGGAGGGGAGGGGAGGGGAAGGGGGGATAGGAAGGGCAGCAGAATAAAATAGACACTAGTATTGCTGTATGTATATACGTGTCTGTATAACCAATGTGATTCTGCAACCTGTACACTTGGAAAAATGAGAAATTATACCCCATTTGATTCAAATGTATGATATGTCAAGATCATTGTATTGTCATGAGCAACTAATAAAAAAAATGCTTTAGTGTAAATTCCAGCAACCACAGACAATGTTAGCAGTGAGGTGGCAATCAGGGAAAAAAGAATCAAGAAGTTTAAAAGAAACAAAAGAGAACATTAAGAGAATGCCTAATCAGAATACAGACTTTGGCAAAAGAGACCAAATAAGAGATAGGGTTAAGAGACTGTTGGGCAAGATGTAAAAGGATTTGGTGACAGCCTGGATAAGGAGGAAGAAAGGGATGCTGTGTGTTTAAAAGATAGGAGTGATAACAAAGTCTTCAGTCAGGACAGAGAAGCTGAGTGAGCAATGACTTCTTCAGAATGACATTAAGTTTGATTACACCAAGCCAACTTTGTATTTATTCAATGTATCTTGACCCTCCTCAAAAAAAGCAGATCATGAATGTTAGGAGAGGAGAAAAAATTATTACTTGCATGTGATTGACAGAAAAAAAATTATAGTTTGCAAGTATTCAAATTTGGCCCATTCTTAGCAGTTATGTAAGCTTCAGCTCAATATGGATTAATTTGTCTAATTACCATACTATGCTAATTCTTTTTCTTAAAAACAGATATTATTACCTTTAGCTCTTCAGTAATTATTAATGCTGTCTTAGAGGAGCCACAATACAGGAGGAATTTCTGGTATATGAAGGCAAGGATTGACTTCTAGAGTTCCATGCTTAGTTTTTTAATCTGAAATGTTTTATACTATAAAATGTTATATAATCTAAATTTAGCTACGGATTATGTCTATTTTCAATGATAAAGAATAGCATAAGAAAAAAATTCAGTATGAACTAATTTTCTCTCAATAGCCAAAACAAAGCCTTAAACATTTTTATTCATTTCTATAAAATAATGGAATTATTGATATTAAAGATACCATCAATACATTCATACCGATTTATTTCCCATCTAAATAACAAAATCATCTCCAAAGAAAAAGCAGTGTAACTAGCTAAACAGAAGCAGAGGATCTAATGAGGGATATTAGCACATACATTTTTATGCAGTCTTCAATCTTTATGAAAGGTAACATAAAAATCAATTAAGATCTCACTATTTGGGCTGGAGCTGGAGCTCAGTGGCAGAGTGCTTGCCTAGCATGTGTGAGGTCCTGGGTTCGATCTTCAGCACCACATAAAAATAAATAAAGGTATGCTGTCCATCTACAACTAAATAAACAAAAAATAAAAATAAAAACCTCACTATTTACTACCCTACTAACATTAGAAACTTGGCAACAGTTTTGTTTTTGTAATTGCAAGTGTTTAATTTCACTACCTTACACCCCACTCATATTTATTAATTGTGAATTTCCTTGTCCTGCTAGCAGAGTATAGGTATGCAGTTCTAAAGGGCATAGTACTATATTTATTGATTGGCAAGTTATTTAACTTATATTTATATGTGTCTTCTTATCCTGATTAGACTTGTCCTTATATCTCACAGGGTAACTAGGAAAAAAATAGATAAAAATGAATAAGTCTTGAAGAATTGGTTCAAAGTCCAGAGTGATGACAGTGCTTCTATGCTTGGCAGGATAAAATTATTATCTTAATCCATTAACAAATGATTATTGGGAAATAAATGTCTAGTATATTGCTAGAATCCTTTGACAAGTGAAAAATAAGGCATGCTGGGAAAACAGCAAACAAGGATCAAATCTCAGAAATGTGGGCACTAAACATACTATCTAACCTTCCAGCAAAGGTTATCAAGAGTACATCAAGAGCAGTGTAAAGACTGAAAACAGAAGAGTTTAACTCTTTCATCAAGCATAGCACAGTATACTTTTGGAAAACAGAGTTGGATAGAGAGATGTAAGAAGCAGTTTTAACATCCCTTACTTGTAAAAGCCCAAGATAAACTCTGGCCTTACATGGAATTTATTACAGTTCTTCTTCTGTTTTGTTCAAATTACCCCCCTTATCTTTATCACCTCATTTTTCTTAGTGTGGTCTTTCTACTAGAATCTCTTTTCAGATTTCTCTTACTGTTAAAACCCAATATCAAAGGATTCATTAGCCCAATTCCCCATACTCTGCTACTAATTCCACTAATTATTTTCCTAGAAACAATTAGAGATAATAATGCAAAGTATGAAAATGCTCATACTTGATTTAAGACAGTGATCCTGAGTGTGAGACAGATTCCACTCTATGTGTGATAGGAAATGAATTCATTGTCTTTATCTCTCTATTCTATTGTAAAGATTTTTCATCTCAGCTCTAATGAAGGGTGTGTATGTGTGTATGTGTACATGCCTGAGTGTGTCTGTTTCCTGGAACTGAGAGATATTCTATTATGTCCCTGGAAGTTAATCACCATTCCTATTCTTTTCTTGAAGAATTCAAGCTATCCCCGCATCAAGACAAATGACCACATTCCTACTGATGTGATCCTCTTAAAAACCTCCAGAGATACAGCAGGACTGGTGGCCCAGCTCCAATTCTAATTAGGTGAGTAGCCTTAGGCAAATCCTGGACCTTTCTCAGGGACAGGCTCTATTGCCCTCCTTTGAGGCATTGAAATGGGGGGGGGGGCAGGGCAGAAACTGTCAGGTTGTGTGTTTTTAGAATTATGTTTGCTTTCTCTATTTTTTTTTAAATTTTTATCTAACTTCCTGAATAGTTTTTCTATTCATTCACATTCTTCTGTAGGTTCTCACTGAAAGGAATATGATAATAGGAAGTCCTAAGTAAAAGACCACATTTTAGAAATCTGTGACCTCAGCAACAACAACAACAAAAACAATCTGGGACCTCATTGAACAAAATTGACAAATTTTCTATATACAGGAACTTGAACCTAAAAATAAGATCATGTTGATTCAGGAGAGGGAGAGGGAGAGAGAGAGAGAGAGGGAGGGAGGGAGGGAGGGAGGGAGAGAGAGAGATATTTTTCCACAACACAACCCCAACTTTTCTTTTGACTCTCCCTGCCTAACTCACTTTTTAGCATGAACTGGTGTAATGGCTCCCTATGAAGTCCTCCTTTTTTGTATAACCCTGTCATTCCTCATCTCTTCCTTAAAATTTCTGCATCCCTCAATTTTTTTTCAGGTGATATTCCACCTCCTGACCATGATAGGAAGCTCTTGACCATCAGGACCCAGGCACATCAGCACATCACATCACATTTTCATTTCTTCCCAACCTCCACAAATTCTAAATAGTCTTGCAGATGTCCTTGATCTCTGGGTCTTTTCAATGTTTTCCTCTGCCATCTGCTGATTCTCCCCTTTATTTACCAATTCTTCAAGACTTCCCTCCTGTGTTACATCCTCTGGACAGCCTTCCCCTACATCTTTTTCCTTCATCTATTATGGAGTTAGGTGACTCCCCTGAAAGGTATTATAGTGTCTCATGAGTTTGGTTTTGTTTTATAAGTAACCATGTTACTCCTTCTAGCCTGAGAGCATCCTAAAGGCAGTAATTATAGTTCTTTTATCTCTAGGCCTAGTGCAAAATAAATATTCAATAAATATTTGCTGGCATGTAACTAGAGATTCTGTGTCTTAAAAATAATAATGATAATTATTAAAATCCATAATTATTAATAACTTCATATTATAGTGATTATGAGGTTTCAGGTATTGCTCATGAATTTCTTATTTATTCCTCTAAAATATTCTCAAAGGAGTTTACTATTATATCCATTTTATGGCTAAGAAAATACATATATGTACATATACATATATATATATATATATATAGTTTTGTTTTGTTTTGCAATGCTGGGGATGGGACCCAGAACCTCATGCATGTTGGACAAGAGCCTGACCACTGAACAACATTCCCATTCCCTTGAGGAAGACATCTAAAATACAGGGAAGAAGGGGAAAGAGTAGTATTCAGTTTTATTAGACCTTATATGCTTTTTCTATAAAAGATTTCTAATTATAATACATCAAATATGCTACAATGAAGTGTTTACTAAAATATAGTGTAACCCAAACCTACCTTGGCAATTGAAAATTACCAATAAATCAATGCTTGTTATAGAAAGAGCTTAGTCTTTATCCTGAGCTAAGGACACAGGAAGAAAAGAAAATGGATAGAACAAGTTACAGAAGAAACAATTCAACTCAGAAACTGAAGATGAAAGTGTTAGGGGCAAACACAAAGGCCAAGCTACCAGGTAAATTCATGATTGGATTCTTCCTAGTTCTTCTTAAAGTTAGACTTATTGTGAAATCAAATGTATTCCTCTTCCATTTGCTTGTTCACAAACTTCCTTTTCTACTTATTGACTTCCTAGGGTTTGATGTGTTGACTGTAGGCCTTTTTGAAGGGTAGTGATCTCAGAAATTGCTTTGTTGGTAATGTATTCAGGTAAAGGACTATGGTCCTGAACTCCATTTCTTTTGCATTGTAAACATCAAATTCTACAATGAATGGCAGACAGGACTAACTTCCCTAATGAGGGCTGCCCTTTATACTGCCAAATGCCATACTTGCATAATCCAGGATGTATCAATGATCAAGCAGTCATGGACATTAGTGCTTCCCCAAGTTCCACCAACCAAAGTAGGACAAGTTATACAACCCAAACACTTACACTATTATTTGTGTTTTTCCTATGTTTAGTTTTGGATTACAAATTGCAGTACTTTAGCCCTCATGTTTTTAAAACAGACACCAAAAAAATATTCAAGCCGGTTAGAATTTTGCTAGAAGTTGGCAAGCCTTGTTTACTTATTTCCTGCTCTGATTTTTAAATATGTTTGTTACAATGGTAAATTCATAGTAATCGACATTTCTTGTTTATTTGTGCAGGAAAAACCTCTAAGACTGTACAATGTAGTCATTCTTAGGGCAGTAGTAAGTGACCTATCTATTGGTGAAAGAAAAAATTTTCAAGTGAAGATTTTTCTAGTCTTTAAATCCAAGTCAACAATTATTGAGCCTCTGTAATATATGAGGAATGCCTTATTTAACATTTTAAAGTCATATTTGATTTAATGTGAGGAATAATAATAGTTGCTGATTCTTGTACCACTTCTGGGCTAGTCTCTTTATAAACTTTGTTGCATCTCACCCTCACAATAATTCTTCAAGGAAAATATGGTTCTGACCTCCCTACCTCCTGCCTCCATTATCCAGGCATGTCTATGACTCTCTGAAGTTAGGATACTCGCTTAAGGTCACCTAGTCAGTGGATGGAGTTTATTTGGTCCAAAAGCATGAGTTCTTTACATTAGAGAAAAAGGGGAAAGGGAGAGTGTAAATGCAGTATTATGTTCAGTCAAAGTAAGGAGAGATCATTTTGATTATGGGAAATTGGCCTGGAATTATGGAAGACTGTATTCAGTAACATTTATAAATATGGAATTACATGAAACATGTCTTAGATATTTTTTAAAAGGCAATAGAAGGGAAATACTCAAAATATTCCTGAATAACAGCGTATGGCCAAATGTGTTAGACTAAAATGGCAACGAACATTTGAGAATACTGGGTGAAGATTAAAAAGTCTGATTGAAGCCATATAGCACTGCTTCAAGGAGACAGAATAAATTGCAGGTGTAGAAAGTATTAGAGTAGAAAAAAAACTAGAAATAGTTCAAATGGTTATAAGGATTTTTGCAACAAAACTGCACACCAAAGATAATGGGTCTTTGGTGATAATGACAAGAATCAACAGGGAATGAACAATAAGAATGTGTATGAAGAATTTTTTTAAATGTCTTTATTCGGAAGTTGATAAGGTATAGCCATGAGATTTTAAAGTCTAGATGTTGGGGAATGAAAGTACTAATAATTAAATTAAGGAATACAGAAGTTATGACTGGCAGTTCAAAATGATGTGCTGTGGACATCCTGAATGAATGGAAGGGATAAGTGGGTTAACCATGATCATCCAGGTGCTTAGATCTCCTGCTTCAGACCACTGTGCTCAACTCTGTTCTGAGTTTCTACCCCTCACTGATACCATCCTTTAAAAATTAAACCTAATATGTTAAACATTAATCTTTGACTAGGCATGTGGGCATCACCCTGAGCAAAATGAAAGGAACCATTCTTGAACTTTAGTAGGTCTTGCACAGCTAATTGCTAAGAAATTTGCAGGAATACTCCATTTGTATTCTGTGTGCAGTTGACTTTTTATATTAGAATCAAATACATTAACAGTGTTTGAAAACTAGACCACAAAGTTCAGATGACTCTCCATAGTACAAAAAGCTAAAATAGAGTGGGCTATATCCATTCTTTCAATAATCATAGTCATTAATATATCTTGAGCACATACTACATGCCAGGCGCAATTTAAAACACTGCCTAATTATTTAATTATAATTTAATTATCATAGTAATCTCATGAGATGGGTACAATTTTTATCAGGTCCATTTTATATATAACAAGTATGAGACTCAGGAGGATGAAATAACATACTTAGGTCCTCATAACAAGTGACTAGAGAAGGATTTAAAATCCAAGTACTCCTGAGCCCAAAGCCTCCTATGTAACACATAGCACGTAAGCTATATAATGGCCATAACTATTTTAGCTAATGTGGCTTGGGCTATAAAGCATTGTTTTTGACTAATATTTTATTATTGGCTATTTCCTCCCATTACCACATTTTTCTGAATATAGCACTGATTTTATTGCCTTGAAGAAATGACTTTCATTTGGTGACTAGAGATATAATGGAGAAAGTAAAATGAGAAACTTCCCTTTCTATTTTTCCAGAAAGGATTCTATTATGAATTATATAAAGATATTTTTATGGGATACTAAAGGAAATTTAGGGAAATAAAACTGTAGCTACTCTTTGCTTAGAAACATTGAAAGAATGATTTTTTAGACATTATAAGTAGATATGCAATAAAAGGACTTATTAGTTTAACATAATAGTATGAGTAGCTTACAGTAGATGGGGTAGAAAGGGATGAGGGGAGGGGAGGGGAGGGGAGGGGGGATAGGAAGGGCAGCAGAACACAACAGACACTAGTATTGCTGTATGTATAACTGTAGCTGTATAACCAATGTGATCCTGCAATCTGTACACGTGGAAAAATAAGAATTCATACCCCATTTGAATCAAATGTATGATATGTCAAGATCATTGTATTGTCTTGAGCAACTAATAAAAAAATACACTTAACTGAATTAGATACACTCACTCCTTTTTTCAAGTCCAACTCCAATAACAATATTAACCCATAACTATTCATTGTTAACCAGCACACCTATTCTTCCTAAGAGTCTATGTATTTCTTAATGTACACTGAATCTTAATTCTAGAGAAATTGGGACTAAAGTACAAATTATGATGCTGTGATAATTTAAGTCGATATAAGAAACCTATACAAAATAGGGAAGAGGGTGGGTTAGTAATGACATCCCCTTAAAGCTGAGTATTTTAAAAATTCTCAATTAAAAAAAAAACTGGGCCTTAGGGTGGGTGGTGTGTGTGTGTATGTGTGTGTGTGTGTGTGTGTGTGTGTGTGTGTTTATTTGTTTTTGTTCTGTTTTTTGGTACTAGGATTGAACCCAGGGGAGCTTAATCACTGAGTCACATCCTTAGCCCTAAATTGCTGAGGCTGGCTTTGAACTCATGCTCCTACTGCCTCAGCCTTCAGAGCCACTGGGATTACAGGCATGCACCACTGTGCCCAGTGGACTTTAGTTTTATTATCTAAAAATGGAATTTCTTAGCTTAGATTGCTATAATAAAACACTATAGATTGGGTGCTTAATCATCAGACATGTATTTCTCACAATTCTGGAGGTTAGGAAGTCCAAGGTGAAGAAACTAGCAGATTTGTTTCATGATAAGGACAGACTTCCTAGCTTGAAGACATCTTTTTCTGGTGTCCTTACGTGGGAGAGGGGATTGGGAAGAGAGTGTATGTGTGAGAGAGCAAGAGCACATGACAGTGCTAGCTCATGCCCTGCCTGGAGGTCTTTATTTTCCTTATAAGGACACTAATGTCATCCTAAGGGCCTCATCCTCACAACTTCATCTAAACCTGATCACCTCCCAAATACCATTCCATTGGGGGGTAAGATTGCAGTATATGAATTGATACACAACCAACAAATTCATACCATGGGAGATGGAGATGACCTCTTCAGCTCTTTTCTATATATATGGTGTGTCCTCGTAAGAAAGAAATTCATTTGATAAATTCTAAAACTAAGTCTGATTCTTCTTGTGAATTTTAATAATTTTATTTTAATTATAATTCTTTAATACTTTCTAAATTTAATAATTTAAATTTTCTCTTTAATTTAAAGATTTAGAAATGTTCTTAGATTAGTTCAGGGTCGTGGGTTATGACAGTGTTTCATATTTGCTTGGTTATAAGAATCGTCCTTGGGTAATTCTCAAGTTCTTCCATCTGGAGATTTCCTTGTGAATTCACATTTTTATATAATAGTTTAGATATGAACTGTTCCTCAAAAGCTCATGTATGAGACAATGCAGGAATGAATGTTCAGAGGTGAAATGATTGAGTAATGAGACCCTTGACCTAATCAGCACATTAATCCAGTTGAATAGATTAACTGGGTGGCAACTGCAGGTAAGGTGTGGCTGGAGGAGTTGGGCCACCATTGGCATATCTTTGGGATTTATATTTTGTCCTTGTTGAGTGCAGTAGTCTCTCTCCCCCTTGGCTTCCTGGTGCCATGTACTCAGCTGCTTTCCTTCACCAACTCTTCTGCCATGATGTTCTGCCTTATCTTAGGACCACAGCAAGGGAGTCTGTTGCCTATGAATTGATACATCTGAAACTCTGAGCCCCAATAAATTTTTCTTCCTCTAAAGTTGTTCTTGTCATGACTTTTGGTCACAGCAACAAAAAAGACTGACTAAAAAAAGGTAAAGTTTATCATCAATACTTTTTGGGAAATGAGAAAGCCCTCACAGGAAAAATTTCTGTCCAACTTCAAATCGAAAAGGTATCTTTTGTCATAAATAAAGAGGAGCAGGATGGAGAAAAAGTCATTTAATCCACAGTCAATGGCATTCTTGGCTATTTTGGAAATGTTTTTCTAAGACAAGAGAGTATTTTTCTATAATTGCCCGTGGAAATATATATTTTAAAAAACTTTAATTACCTTTTAGATTATATTTGGCCTCCTTGTTTATGGGTTGGGAAACAAAAGAATTGCTCTGAGCAAGGTTAAAATTAAGTATATGAGCCAATCCCAAAGAAACCTAGATCGAATATTTTCTCTGATATGTGGATGCTAATTCATGATAAGAGAGGATGGGGAAGCTAGGGACGAATAGAGGTATTTTGGATTAGACAGAGGGGAGTGAAGGGAGGGGAGGGTAGGAAGGATAGTAGAATGAATCAAACATTACCTTACTTACATATATGATTACACAACCAGTGTGATTCTACATCATGTACAACCAAAAGAATGAGAAGTTATACTCCATTTATGTATGATGTGTCAAAATGTATTCTACTGTCAGGTATAACTAATTAGAACAAAAAAAGTTAAAAAAATTCCATAGTTTGCTGCAAAAGGCATCTTAAAAGTCCTACTTGTCTGAATGTGGGGCCTGAATTTGGGCAAGGTAAAGTTTGAGTAGTAAGATCATATAAGATATGCACATATATAAGTATTAAAAGGTAAGGAAAAATAAATATTTATAAATAATATTTCTTGAAACACACAGCAACAAACAGCAAAAATTAACCCAAAGAAATTAAGTATATGAAATAAAGGGACATCCATCAATCTGTAGCAATTTCTGAGTGATAACCAATGTTTCTTTCAAAATATATATTGTTTAATAGCTGAAGTTAGTTTCTTCTAAAGCTAGCTCCTTATTCACTGTTCTTAAAAAATTAGTTTTCCCTGGTGCTTCCAGACTATGTTTTGCTTATAACTACCAGAAGTTAGAGAATTTCTAACTTTCTGACCTTGCTTTCTAACATTATTTCCAACCAGCCACTGAAAGGAAGGTAAGGGATAATGCAACTGATCCCTAAAAGAAAGACTTAAAGAAAAATAATATCATAGAACTAAAATGAAAATTTCTCACACATGCAGAATTGGTGGAAACCAGTAGAAGTGTTTTCACAAACATGAACCAGCCCTGTGGGTGTGCTAAAGTCTCTTGAGCAGCCAGCCCTGCCTCCTAAGAGTGAGGAATAGCAACGTGGTCAATGCAACACTATGTGCACAGTTCTGGTTCTGGGAATACAAAGATGGCAAAAGCTCTCAGCCTTCAAAGAGTCCACAGTCTGACATGTAAAAAAAAAAAACATGTTATTATACAGTAATAACATAAGTGCATACATGGTATTTATGTAAAATTTAGAATGTGGTGGTAGATTTAAAATGACCATAAATTCTTTGACATGCCTCCCATTGATATTTTCTTCCCCTTAAATCTGGGCTAAACTGTGACCATTTAGAGTAAATAAAGCTTCACATGTCATTTTGAGTCTAGTTTTAAGAGGTATGGTGGGCCTCCTTCCTTGGTCCTTTGGAGCCATATGCTGTCATATAAGAAACCCTATTTCCAAGCCAGAGAGATCATGAGGAAAGACCTTGAGATTATATGGAGAAAGAGGAGTTCATCTGAGCCCTGCCCTTCACCTTCCTTCATCAATGCACTCAGCTTTGGAAATGAAATTTTGGATTCCTAAAACTGTCATTAAATTAAATAAGCAGGCGGCTATTTGCCTGAGCCTGTCTCTGTACTTTAAGTTTTATGTAATAAACCACAACCAAATTTAGTTAAGTAAATAAATAAAAAATTAGCCTGAGAGGGTTTTTTTGTTTGTTTGTTTGTTTTTGTTTTGGTAACAAACAGCAGAGTTTCAGCCAATCATAAGCAGCCAATTGATAAATTAATAGCTGTAGCCAATTGGAGGATTTCTTTACTTTTATTCTATGTTCATCCTATAAAAGCTCACTGCTCACACTGCTGGGTGGAGCTCTCAGAATCTATTCTGATTCTGACTGCTGCCTGACTCATAACTCATTCTTTTCTCAAATAAACTTTGTTAAATTTACTTTAACTAAAGCTAAAGTTTTACCTATAACACTGCCTAATCTCCATCTGAATATCACCAAACATCCACATGTAGGATGAAGACAGACAATTGAGCCCTGCCCAAGTTCCTGATCCACAAAATCATAGAATAGAATGCTTTAAGTAACTGAGTTTTGGGGGTAGTTGAAGCACAGTAATGTAAAATCAGAACAAATGGAGTGATTAATTCCATATAACTCAATGAAGTCTCCTCAAATGGGGTGACACCTGAGTGTGGTGTTGATGGTAAATAGGGAGCTAACTACATAATAAATATCTAATGGAACAAGATGAGAAGAGACAGAGAAATGTGTTTGGTGTATTGGATCTCAATATTTTAGAAAATAAATAAAAGGCAGGGATAAATGAGAGGTTGGACATTGGACTAGAGAAAAGTGGTGTCCATCTTCCTGCCTCTCCCCAAATTCATATGTTAATCTCTTGAAGCTAGATGTTTTTCAATAGGAAAGGGGGATGCCCATAAGAATTTAAGAAAAAACAAAAACTTTAGTTGAAAATGATTCTGGATCCAGGACAGAAAATTTGGAATTGAGAATACCAGATAAAAGCATTTCATTATTCCAAGGTCCTAAAATATGGAGGTAGAAATAAAGATAAAAAGTCAGCTTAAAATCCCAACTATTTAAGGAATTGATTGGATGGATGAAGAATGAAAGATTAAGAAAGAGCATTAATTAAATATCAGTTTTTGGATTTGGTGACAGAACAGATGCCTGGAATAATAGGAAGATTAACCATTTGGAATATTCAAGTTCAGTTTAGATATGTAAACTCTGAACATTTACTGGACAAAAAGAATCTACAGCTTAAGGGTAATGTTAAAACACTCTTTTTCTACACACACACACACAAAAAAAAAAAAAAACCCACATAACACATATATTTATACATGGATATTTAGGTATATACCTGTCTGTATATTGAATACACACACCTGCACAGAGATATAGGAATTGTGTGGAAGTGATGATTAAAACAAAGTGCAAAGATGAAATAGCCCAGCCCGGCACAGTTGCACATGCCGATAAACCAGAAATTTAGGAGGCTGAGGCAGGAGGATCCTGAGTTCAAAGCCAGTCTCAGCAACAGTGAGGTGCTAAGCAATTCAGTGAGACCCTGTCTCTAAATAAAATACAAAATAGGGCTGGGGATGTGGTTCAGTGATCAAGTGCCCCTGAGTTCAATCTCTGGAACCATGACCCCCCCAAAGAAAGAAATAGCCCAAATAAAGCTGGTAAAGTAATAATTGAAAAGATAGAAAAGTCAAGCCTGAAGCATTATTAACATGTAAGGACAGAAACAAATTCCTGTACAGAAATTGAGAAGATCCAGTCCACAAAATATATCTTAAAGGCAATGTTGAAAACTAGATTTTTCACTTCTGTTACTTAAAACTCTAAAGACTTTTAAAAAAAAAATCTAGACTTTTTTCAGTGTACTTAGGATTGGGCTAATAATATCTAAATGTTATACAAATCAAAATAACTCAGGTCTAAGGGTGGCAAGACTTTTTAAAAATATATATAATAATATTTTCTCATATCTGTGTATATTTATTCTGTGCTGTTAACATAAATGCTTTTAAAATAGCCTTTTAACCATCAAAATATAAAAAGTTGTCTGCCTTCACATTGTATTATCAAGTGATTCATTGCTTATTTTCAATTCATCACAAGCCAAATAAAACACAAATGGTCAAATTTGTTTAACAAAGCACTGTCGTGTTTCTAAAGGTATAAAAATCAACTTAGAAAATGATCAGATTAATACATATGACATTCAGAAGTTTTTCACAAACGAGATGGAGCCTAAGATAGAACTAGAAATAAACTATTTTATTAAGAACTATTTGCTTCTATCCTTCTTAAAAACAATGTGATTGTTTTGGTTGAAATGTCTTACTAATAAGTAACTTCTTGGCTTCAATTTCCATAACTGGGGAGACTACTAGAGCATTTTAAAGAGAAAATTACAACATGGCTTAAGATTCCGTATTTTTATATTAGAATAGAAATATGATTATTTTTTTCAAATTTTTCTAAAGATCAGGATTTGGGAGCAAATGTTACACCTCATTTCTTATTTTTTTTCTGAGACCTTCAATCTCCTTTAAACGGAATATGGTCAATTCCTAGTTGTGGAATAACCACAGGGCAATTAGAAGTTAAATTGTTGAGCAGCCCGCATCTAATTGAAGTCTCTCCATTTTAACTATTTTATTTTTAGCACCTGAAAAGAGTCTGTAGCTCTTCTAGGCTATAATCATGTTTATTTAAGAGTAGTGCAGTCCTCAGTGAGAAAATAAAAAGCTACCAGAACTGCTATACGGAACAGAAGAAAATAGGAAGATGGGTGGTAGGTTTAAGATACTTTCCAGTTCTAGGGTTTCCTCCAATTCACTGCACAACCATTTCAGCTGGGTTGTAAGACTCCTTGTCAGATTGGTTGCGTTTGTATAGTGTCACATACATGTCCATCTATCTTGATTTAAGAACTCATCCAAACTTCTTTTTCCGGAAGTTAGAACCCATAAAGTTCTAGAGATGCTAAGTTTGGTTGTACTTGTCATTACAGAGAATCACTGTGTCCCCAGCTCTGTTTTCCAAAATACTCAGGTAAAACACTTATGAAATAAAGGCTTTATGCTATGTTGTTTCCCAGAGAGTGAGGGCTATGATCTAGAGCTCTTGGTGTTAATAAGGAAGACCTGGCAAGCGGCCTCCTTCTTGTCCTCACTGGCTCTAGTTGGAATCTGGAGTGCCCCTTCAGGCTCATGTGTGGCCAACCTGGGAGGCCCCACTGGAAGGTGGTAGAACCTTCAGGACGGGGGTCTAATGTAATTGAAGTCAAGGGGGTTCTCTTGAAGGGCACACTGGGAGCCCAGCTCTTTTCTGTCTTTTTGCTTCTCAACCATCCTGAGATGAGCAGCCTTTCCTCCCTCACCCCTCCATTCCCAGCCTGTGATGTTCTCCCACGCTGCAGCCTAGAAACAACAGTGTTTTAGTCAGCTTTTCCCACTGTTTTGACTAGAAGGATCTAACCAGCACAATTATTGAGGAGGCTCACGGTTTCAGAGGTCTTAGTCCACAGAAGGCCAGCTCCCTTCCTTCGGGCTGGAGATGAGGCTGAACCTCATGGCTGGGGAGTGTGATGAAGGGAAACAGCTTACTTCAGATCCGGAACCAAGAAAAATTCCACCCACCAGGTACAAATATATACCCAGAGAAGAGCCACGCCCCAATTCCCACCTCCTCCAGCCATACCACCACTTTAGTTTACCACTCAGTTAATCCCATCCCTATAGGGGATTAAATCACTGATTGGGTTAACACTCATGACCCAGTCATTTCTTCTCTTAACCTTCTTGCACTGTCTGACACGTGAGCTTTTGGGGACACCTCACATACAAACCATAAAAAACAAGATAATTGATAGTAGGCTGAAACCTCTGAAACCCTGAGTCAAAATACATTTTTATACCTTCAAGATGTTATCTCAGGTATTTTGTCACAATGATGCCAATCTAACACATCACTATATTAGCAAACTTAATGACCTTCTGTGGGCTAGCCTCTGATTTACAACCTTCATACAGATTATCATCCTTAATGGTCAAAACAACCATAAGTGCTAGGTAATAATAAATCTTTTTTTTTAAATCAGTAAATGCATTGTATTTTAAGTGACTAAAATATACTAGTTGTTAAATGGCCAAACACTGTTTTAAAACCAGTACTTATATTCTATATATATTCTTAACTACTCTTCATGTGATTAACGTAAAGAAAATCAAAATATCATTTTTCTAAAAAAAAAAAAAAAAACCTCGGAAATAAAAATTCTTCATTGCCGGTAGCTTTCGTAAATGGAAGCAGGGTAGAGGAAGAGTTAATTGCTCCACCTCAGGAGTTAAGCTCTTACCAGCAAGAAATGTTATCTTATTCAAATCACATCCTATTTCTCATCATTTCAAATGGGGAAACTATGAATACTTTCTTTCTGGGTTGTTGTGAGAATTAAGTAAAATAAAGTATAATTAAGGATTTAACATTCTGCTTGGAGCACAGAAAGTTATCAATTAGCCTATAATTTTATGTTGCTGTTACTTTCATTATATACTTCAAAATGTAATCTCATGCCATAACTGAATTTGGTTCAAGAAATACTGTGTAATCAATAGTGTTCTAGTGGAAGATATCAAACAAATGTTCCTTTACAATTTGAATAGACAAACGGTGGATATTTAAAGAAATAAGAACATTTGAAAGATGATATTTGGGAAACTGCTAAATAGAAACTAAGCTAAATATAGTAGAGGTGGTGGGTGGTCAGAAATGAGACTGTTATCAGAAGAAGATATTCAGTTAATATACAAATATGTGAAAAAAATGTTCATCATCTCTAGCAATTAGAGAAATGCAAATCAAAACTACTCTAAGATACCATCTCACTCCAGTCAGAATGGTAGCTATTATAAAGAAAAACAACAATAAGTGTTGGTGAGGACATGGGGAAAAAGGCTGGTGGGACTGCAAATTGGTGCAACCAATATGGAAAGCAGTATGGAGATTCCTTGGAAATCTGGGAATGGAACCACCATTTGACCCAGCTATCCCTCTCCCTGGACTATACCCAGAGGACTTAAAAACAGCATGCTACAGGGACACAGACATATCAATGTTTATAGCAGAACAATTCACAATAACTAAACTGTGGAGCCAACCTAAATGCCCTTAATGGATGGATGAATAAAAAAAATGTGGCATATATACATAATTGAATTTTACTCAGCAATAAAAGAGAATAAAATCATGGCATTTGCAGGTAAATGGATGGCGTTGGAGAAGATAAGTGAAGTTAGCTAATCCCCCCAAAACAAATGCCAAATGTTTTCTCTGATATAAGGAGGCTGACTCATAGTGAGGTAGGGAGGGGGACCATGGGAGGAATAGATGAATTCTAGATAGGGCAGAGGAGTGGGAGGGGAAGGAAGGGGCAGGGGATTAGCAAGGATGATGGAATGTGATAGACATCATTATCCAAAGTACATGTATGAAGACATGAATTGGTGTGAACATACTTTATATACAAACAGAGGTATGAAAAATTGTGCTATATGTGTGATAAGAATTGTGATGCATTCCACTGTCATGTATTTAAAGAATAAAACCAATAAAAAAAAGAAATGAGACTATTATCATGCAAGGTGCTATTGACATGGTCAAGCTTGTAATAAGGTAGAAAGAGCTGTGGACCTCTGGAATGACAGGCAATGGATTTAACTGTTTATTTTGTTTTATAGTAAAAAAGTAACAAAATAATTTTAAATATTATATCATTGAATATCTCATCAAAGGGTTAGTGAATAATAACTGTAGACACTAAGGCACTGAGGCAGGTTACTTAGAAAGGGGAAAACTTAGAGGAAGAAACATCAGCTTAGGAGGGTTTTGGAAACCAGACCTGACTTGAGAGGTACCTAAGTCCAAGTAGTGAAAGAAGAATTAAAATATGTTGGATTTCTGTCTGACCTAGAGGAATGACATCCCTGAATATATTTCAGTACAGAAGATGGCAAATACAGAATAGTTGCAGGGCTATTTTGGTGTGTCCCGTGTGGTTCCTCATATCTTAATGGGTAAGTGGCAAAATTTCCCAGTTCCAGAGATTATACACAGGTAGTTTTTATACAGAGGTTGTTTTCCTGATCTCATCTGCCTCACATCCCTGAAAGATTTTGGATGCAAGATTGTTTCTCCCTCACTAATCCCTTAAAACATGGTGAGGTGTTACAAGTCTGTGTTCATTTGCATCAGACTTATTTAGATGGCTTATAAAAAATGGAGACTTCTGGGCTCAGAACCCAGGCAACTCAGGAGAAGGAGGAGGATCATGGTCAGGAGAGGAGAATGAACAAGCTCAGGCTGAGCCAAACCTAGGTGCCATGAACACGATCTGGGATGGTGGAAAGAAGCATTATGACAGCAGTTCTCACCCCACACAATGGTCACATTAGAAATTTCCCATAATGAGATATGACATTCATAATATCCTTGATACCTTAGGAATTAAGTATAATAATTAGTGACCCTTAACTATGTACCAAACATTAGGCTAAATCCCTTGCATTTGGATAATGTCTCATTTTATTATCAACCTAAACCCAGTAAAGATAGGTGTGACATGTTGAATATCTCATATCTGTAATGCTTGGCACCAGAGATGCTTTCAATTTGAGAGTTTTTTTTTTTTTTTTTTCATATACACCTTATACACATAGCCTATAGGTAATTTTATACTGTAGTTTTAGTGCATCAGTATTTAGACTGTGACCCATCACATGATCAGGTATGGAATTTTCTACTTGTGCCCTGCTGGTATTCAAAAAGTTTTGGATATTGAAGCATTTTAGATTTCAAATTAAATTAGTAACCATTACTATTTATGTTTTCAATAAGGAAACAACCTAACCCAGAGCCAGCAAAAAGATAGCCGTAGGGTTTGAATCCTGGCAGTCCAGCTATACACTAGTGCTTTAACTACATCTAGGGCAAAGAATTCACACACTGGCCAAGTTCCTAGGTGATTCCAAGAGACTCATCTATGATGTTCAGCCAACATGGAGGAGCACATCTAGGAAGTACTGAAGTGGCCCCTATAAATACCACTCAGCTGAATCAAAACAATAAGCTTGCTTACCCAGAGATTCTTCAAATCATAATAAAATTAATTTGTTTTTGTGAGCAGATTATGGTACATCAGAAAGCCCTAGGGAAGAGATGAAGATGTGGGGGATGAGGAATGCAGAGACTTTGAAAGCCAGCTTTGGGTTTGTATTCAATCTCAGCCATTCTCTGTTAAACTAGGGATCTTTGAGGGCTTCTAGTGTTTGCATTCCATGATTTCCAGGCTTCCCACCCTACTGTCCATTCCTTTGTTTTCTCTTTTCGCCAGGGTCTATTGCACTAGGAATTTGCTTTCCACAATTCCCACTGATCTCTGATTGTTCTCCAATCATTTCACATGCTCTAGTCTCTGCCCCTTAAGCCCTGTGAAAAACAGGAAACTTTTAAACTAAACCTGTGGGTTTTTTCTCCATTCCTCCCCTCTCTTTACATTCTCTCTCCTTGCATTCTGCAATGTGTGGTATACTGATGGGTAAAAATATCCAATAGACATAAATATCCATCTGCTCCAATTCCATGGCCATATTCTACCACTCAACTATTAGCACGTATCCCAGTTAAGATTCTCTAGTATCATTGCATACCCTGGCCTAAGCACACCACTCTTAGCCTTTACAATGACAGCCTAAAAGATCTTTCACCTCTTGAGTAATTTTCACTCTTATACATTCATCCTACACACTGCTACAGAAGTACCCTTGGAAGTTTGTCAAGCAAGGTCTCCCTTAGTCTCTGTGTTAGATATGAATTTGTGACCTTTACAATAACAAAGGGAGGTAGAGGAGCTTAACTCTTACAACCACAGACTCTGAACTCACAACATTTGTTACTGAATTCTGATTCTACCACGTATGTGCTTTGAAACTTGTTTCTTGATATCTCTGAGCTCCAATTCTCTCATCTACAAAATAAAGCTAATAAGTGTACCTTCCTTTGTAGGACAGCTGTATGAATACGATATAAGCCTAGCTACATAGCAATTTAGCCACTACTGCACAGTGCCATATTCCTAGGAAATCTTTAACGACTAGTGGCTATCATTACTATCAGCATCATCATTGCACTAATTACAAGATTTATATTCTGAGCACTCTTGTACTCAGCATTTAATATACAGTCAAATGCAACCACTTTGGTGTTCCCTGAATAGGACCAACAGTCTTGTGCTTCCACATTTCGGGACTGCCTCTCGTTGGATGCCCTGCCCTAGGCCTCATCTATGTGCATCCAAAATTCTACCATTTCTTTGAGAAGGCAAACACATTTCTAAGAAATTATTCCAGGTCTGTCTTAGTACATACAATTTTCTGTCCTTTGCAGTACTTTTTTGAGGGAATGGAGCTTCTCTTGGGAAAATAATTTTTAAGAGCTAAGTCTATAAAGTTATTTAAATATTTTGCTATTTCTACAAATTTGGAGAAAGGAGATTGAAGATGGTGTTATTCAGAATATTTTTAGTTTCCTGATTCCAAAGTAGGGGCTCAGAAGAAATATTTTGTATAACTCTTGGCATTAATTAGAACTTTTGCTTCAAGTAAAAGAAGCCAAATTAAATTTAAAGGAAAAGAAGATTTTACCATAGGTTTTTGGACATGTGTTACAGTTCTTAAAAAGGGACTAGAACCAAGATTTGGAAAATTGCAAGGTCTCCCTCTGTATATCCATATCAGCTTTTATGTCACTGAATTAACAGTCTCCACTGATACAGTACATGGTTACAATGAAATGAAGAGATTCATTTGCTTTTGGTGGGATCCAACTTGAGATCTTCAGAAATAGCATTCAGCAGACCAGGTATGCATCAGACTCCCTGACCGGGCAAAGAAGGAAGAGTCTCACCCATAGGCCAAGGGGCAGGATCCACAGGAAGAAGCAGTCATTGTGAACTGGGCTGATATTAAAAAGTGCTCACTGAACTTTTCCACTATTTTTGAATCTAATACACATTATCAATAAGATATACCACCTTACATAAATAAAATCATAATAGTGTTTTTCTTTGATGTTTCACATGCTTTGGAAGTGGGGAAAAACAATTTCCTAAATACAAATTTAATATCCAAGTTAAAACAGAGGTTCTGCTGTAATTTGTTGATGAAAACAAATGAGACATTTAGGAAAATAAGGCTCAGTTAATACTGAATCAGCAATAGGATAGTTTCCAAAGGAAGTTACTGGCTTTACACTGGTGATTCTTAACCATGACCCAGCCCTTCTCTGTAACTCCATAACTCCGAAAAACTGCTTTGACAAAATTTCTGTAAAAGTAGGGCAAAAGAAGCTACCTGCTACCACAGTGTTCTAATGAATTCTCCCAAATCATACCCCAGAATGCCTGCAGCTCTGGTACCCTGGGAGCTTAATGGAAGTATTAGTATTTAGGCTGAGGGCTCCAAGTGTTCAGGGGAGACTGCAACAGGCCCTGGAAGAGGCAGCAAGGCTTATTCAGTGGGTGCAAAATGCTCAGCAAAGGCTTTGGGGCCTTAAGCCACCTGAACAGTTATGAAGACACCTGAAACTAAAACATTTGAATCCCAAAAATTACTTAAGGGAAAAACTGGGATAAAATCAGTTGACTTTGTGACTGACCCAGATGTACCTTTAGAACGAAGCCTAGGGAAAATAATATGATTATTTTATGTATTCTTTTTAATAAATGAAAATATCTGGATTACATAGAAGTTAAGGATGAAATGGAAACCTGAAAACTCACCTTTGCAGGGGTGGAGCAATCTAGATTCTAGACATACAGTGAGTTTGGTAACCTGACATTTCATGATATTTCCAATAGTATGCATTACCATCACCTATATTTTCCCAAGTAGTAGCTGGTTGGATTTGCTGGAATCAACAGGATTGCTACAATCCGGAAAAACAAGTGAATAGATGATACATTTTGAGTATATCTTTTTCAAAATGTTTGGGAACATAAATGTTTCAAATTTGGAATTTTTTTCATATTTTGGAATACTTGTATATATATGTAATAAGATAAGAGATGGCTCTCAAGTCTGAGTATGAGATTCATTTATGTTTCATATACACTATATACACAGAGACTGAAGGTAATTTTATACAATGACTAGTGGGTCTGAGTGTGGTCTGCAATGTGTTCATGAAGAGAGGTGTGGAACTTTCCTTTTGTGGCAGGCATCATGTCAGCGCTCAACAACTTTCAGATTTTGGAGCATTTTGGATTTCAGATTTTTGTATTAGAGTTGTGCAATTTCAATACTTAATGAAGTAAGCTATGCTCCAGACTTTATGGCCTCTTTGTGTTATATTATTTCCTTATCCATTGGGCAGTATAAAAAACACCTACGCCATTCTTCCCATACTCCTCCATTATAGTGTTTATCACCTGGAATTGTCTCTGTTTATCAGCTCTTCACCTTCGCTAGATAGTACATTCCTTGTCAGCAAAGCATTTTCTTCTTTACTATTGTTTTCTAACACACATATGCAGGCACGCACGCATGCACACGTGCCCATAGTATTTGTTCCCTGTTCTTCCCTCCCTGTTTCTGTGCTTCTGTTGTGCATCCCCCACCCTATGCCCCTGGCTGTCACTGTGGTCTAACACCCCTTCAAGCTGCACAATCACTGTGACTTCTTGCCATTTTTCCTGTTGAGGGATCCATCTCAACCTCCCTCAGTGATTCTCTTAATTCTGACCATGCATTCATGACTATCTCCTTCCTTAATTTTTCTCCAGTGAAACTCATCTGAATGAAATTCTGTTTCCCACTGGCACCTCCTCTGAAACAGATGGTTTCAATTCTTCACTTCTTACTTTCAACGTGTGACTTGCCTTTAGTTGCAACTTGCTACATATTTTAATATCCAGAGTCCTCAAAATTTCTTCTCTTAGCTCAGATGATTAATCCCAGGTAAAAAAGAGATCTCCAACTACCTCACCTCAGAATTTGAAATATTTCTTCTCTATTAATCAATTTGGAAGTATTAAAAGTGAATGTTAACAATGAAACTAATGTCTCATATCCCCTCAACCTAGAGGCAGAAATAAGAAAAATCAGAAATTACTCTGTAACCTCTCCCCTTCAGTCAACCATCAAAACAACAGGCCAAATTTCAAAAAGACAGGAATCGTGAAGGTCCCATTAAAAACCTTACTTTCCCTTTTTATTATGTTCTCTTTTCTATACATTGTGCTATTATTGAATGCTATGAGGATTTTTCTTCTGGTATTCACGTTGTTTCAAATTTGGCCAGTGGGAGCGTCTTTGCAGTGACTTCTGTGTCCTTTTGACATGTCCCCATGAGTCTTGGAGCACCTCCTTGATTTTTGGCATAGCAAGGTGTTTTAGGCTCACCTTCTCCTTAGCACATAACAGACCTGGAATCAGAAATTCTTTAAAGATCTTCCCTCTCTCCTCATGCTTTTCTACTTGATAAATGATATTTAGAAATGAAGATCTTTACACGAGGTGTGTTTGTTTCTACTGGAGCATCACAGTCTTCAGATTCTTTCAGTAGAAAGAATTAGAGAAAAACTCTGTGTGTGTGTTTGTGTGTGTGTGTGTGTGTGTGTGTGTGTGTGTGAGAGAGAGAGAGAGAGAGAGAGAGAGAGAGAGAGAGAGAGAGAGAGAAATCCACACAGATGTCTCTGGCAAATATCAATAGATATTAACTTATGTTGATTGAAAAATCTGATAATATGATATTCACATGGTCACAACTTCTTACCCCATAAGTTATTTATTCATTCAAAAAGGGAAAAGATTAAGCTTACAAAGATCTAGTTGATATTACATTAACCAAATAATCAAACTTCACATCATCAGCAATGGAACATAGTTAAGTTGTGGGCCTCCTAATATAATGCAAAGTCACACTAACTATATAATACTTGCTAAAATTGTTTAATCAGAAATCATCAAATCAGATTAATACAAATTGTTATATCTTCGACAACTTGCTTAGATTCCTCTTAAGCATCAGTGTCATGAATTTTAAGTCTGACCAACTTTTCCCCCAGAGACTAAAAATACTTGATAACGAAATACAAGGTATAAATTTGTTTTAGGTCCAGAATTAAGAGTTGTGATGAACAGCTAGGGAAATTTGAACACAGACTTCATATTAGGTACTATTATTTACCTAAGATAAATTTATTGTATTTTATGTGCTACTGTGGCTATAGAGAAAAATGTTGTCATTCTTAGGAAATATCTGTAAAAGTATTTGAGGGAAAAATGGCATTGGTATCTGCAACTTAGTTTAAAAGGTTTCAACAAATTATATTTAGGACAGAGAAAAATTGAATGTGGTAAGATTTTTACAGTTATGAATCTATATAAAAGATGTTCACATTCTTTTAGCGTTTTGAAAATAGTTACAGAGAAAGCATAGAGTGTCATGGTTAATGTTTTCAAATAAGGAAAATTTATAAGCATAGCAACATTTTGAAATTGATTCAAAAACTTATCTCACAGAGATAAGTGTAATTGTTCATTTTGACATAATTGTATATGCACAGAATTTCATTTACTCCATTTTTACCTTTTTATAAAACATTTTAATTTATTAAAAACTTACCATGTTCCAAAATTACAAGTCTTCATAAATAGGGTTTTGCTATAGTTTACCTAATTTTCCCAACATGCCTATGTCATAAATACTATTATTCTGAATATGTGGATGAAAAAAATGAACTTTAGATAACTTAAGTAACTAATCTAAAGTTTAAAACTAGTCTGTTATAAAATGGGATTCATAAAACAGTATTAGTCCAGAGCCTAAAATTTTTTGTCTACTTAATTCTATCACACAAGAAAGGCTAGCTAAGGACCAGATCATGAATTCTGGAGAGAGGCTTCTTCTATATACCTTTGACTAGCTGTCTAATTTGGGGGAAGTTACATAAAAATGGGCATAATAATTTCTATATGTACACTGTAGATTATTTTGCAGAGCTAAATCCAACAAGATTTCTTAATATGGTTCCTAGCATGTACTAAAATCTTGATAAACATTAGCCATTAGCAAGGATCACAGTTTTCACATGTGTTACATATTCCATGCAGCAGTCATGCAACTGTATGAGGTTCCTCCCTACCCAACTCCTTTTTTATAGTTACTAAAATGATGGAAAGGGTAACAAGTGGAGCCAAGATTCAAATGTGAGCCTCTGTAACACCAGAGCCCATACTGTTTCTGCTACACAACACAGAGAGATTTTCCAAGTATATTATCCTAGCATATTCCATTAGTGTCTAATTTTTATTTTTTGATTTATTAAAAGCATAAACCAAAAGCTAGTCATGATGGTGCACACTTATAATCCTAGTGGTTTAGGAGGCTAAAGGAGGAGAATTGCAAGTTTGAGACGGGCTTCAGCAATTTAGCCAGGCCCAAAGCAACTTAGTGAGACCCTGTCTTAAAATTTAAAAAATAAAAATAAAAAAGACTGGGAATGCAGCATTGTGGTAAAGCACCCCTATGTGCAGTCCCCAGTTCAAAAAGAAAAGAATAAATAAAGGAAAGAGTAGTTAATTACAGTTATACATCTTCATATCATTTTCCTTTTTGTACATTACAAAGTGTTATCCAAAAGCCCTCTCTCTGAGAGAGAGAGGAGGGACTCACTGGGTACTGAAATGGAATAAATTAAATTCCATGCATACATAATTATGTTGAAATGAACCCAACTATTATGTACAATTGTAATGCACCAGTAAAAGCAAAACATTAAACATTAGCCAAACAAAGAAACAAAAAACCCTCTTTGGTTTTAGTTGAATAGAATATTTTCAATAACATAGGAATTAATATGAGATTTTATAAAGTAAAAATTATAGTGAGAATTAACAATTCTTTTTACAGTAAATCGTTCTAGTTTACGCTTTAAATACAAGAATATATAGCATCAATTATAATGTTTTTAACATAGAAGCACTCGAAGGCAATTTTGCAGCACTTACTGAATAAACTTAAATAATGAAGGCTAAATACCTATCAACATTAGAGACAATAACTAAAAATATTCAAGGTTATAACTAAACATAGTTGAACCACTGAAATTCAAAATATGGCAGCAAAATCAGTAAATGTTTTGGAGACGTCCTCAGCTGTAATGAAAGAAATACATATTTTGAATCAGCAGACTTCCTTGATTGTGGGCTGACCAACAAGATCCTTTTACTGAGTTTCTCATTGTGATTTTCCTCAAAAAAACCATAAGAAATTGTAAGCTCTTTTATTTCCTCCTTTTTTTTGTCAATATTCTGTCATACTACCTACTTAGTATTCTATGTCATATGCTAGAGCTGCCATTTCATCTTCTCTAGGAGAGAGAAGCTTAAAGATAAAATGGGTACATGAATCAGCATATATATAAGCACCATTATTTAAAAATACTGATTATAGCAATCAAAATCACAATTCTTGTGGTGCCTTAAAATTGGTGCTTTGACATTCATTTAATACAATTAGCATTGTTTCTCCATGAAAATATTCCTGGTATTTATCTTAAAACTGGGTCATTGGAAAATCCCTATTAGAGTTATAAGAGTCTGGAAATGAAGACAACTGTAAGATTATGCTAGCATTGACCCCTTCTTTCCACGGCTCCCTCCCACTTGTTAAATTTTTAGAGTTGAATTTCTAAGATAACAAAGTGAAAATATCAGTAATAATAAAAACAACTTAATGATATTTTACAAAAAAACCTGTCACCCAATAAATGGAAAAGAAATACAAATGAATATCAGATGTTACTGATATGTTAGTTAAAAATTACAGAAATCAGTTCTAGTGAAGAATTCATAATTATAAATTGATTGGCCTGAAAACTATTTCCTGTTAATTAAACAAACTGCTGTGATCTTCATGTGTTTTCCTCACCACTTTCCCCCCCAGTTCCCAGTCTGTTTGCTTGTTTGTTTTTGCAATAGTGTTTTCTTAGTCTCTTGCTTCACTCTCCCTGTCCTCTCCCTCCAGCTCTTGTGTCTGAGAGGTCTCTGCTCAGCAGATGTCCCTGGTCCTTCTTCCTGTCTGACAGAGCACAGAGTTTCCTGACAGCCTGGATTCAGGTCTCAGAGCTCTGCCTTCATTCCCAGGACCTCTTTTCCATAAATGGAAATTCTGTTAGCAATTAGCATGCCACACCACAGACAATGTTTAAAAAAGAAAGATCATCTGTGAGATTAGGTTCTTACTATTAATTATGGAAACAGATAGAAATTACTTGAGCAGCTCTCACAGGAAGCAAGCTATTATAACATTTTCAGAATGTACATTTTTAAGTGTCCATCTTGCTTGCCACTTGGAGAGATCTTATGAATCTTATTTAATTTCTGTGTCAGCATTGTTTCTGTTTCCCCAGTGCATATTTAAGAATGTACAACTTTTGGGGGGGCTGGGGTTGTGGCTCAGTGGAAGCATACTCATCTGGCATGTGTGAGGCCCTGGGTTTGATCCTCAGCACCACATAAAAATAAATAAAGTAAAGGTATTGTGTATAACTAAAAAATAAACATTTAAAAAAAGAATGTAAGTCTTTTTAAAATATGACAGATTTTTTACTTAGCTTTACAGAAAAAAAAATATGTGAAAGTCCAAAGCATGATTAGTTAACTCCTCATGAACTTACTGCACACACAAGTTTCTTTGAGAAAGATTTAAAATGCACAATTTTTTCTACTCACAACCAGGTACTGTGATTCACCCAGAGATTCTGTAGTTTACATTTTACATAAGTATCTGTCTGATTGTGATACTGGGGGCCCACTTTGAGAAATACATCATCCAACAGCTAATGCAGTAGTGAACTATTTTGCATTGCTTCCTGGTAGAAACTGAAAATCCTGCCAAGGAAATTTTCTCAATTGAGTGCCGGTGCTGAGACCACTAACCATAAGCAAGATCAAGGAATTCATTTCAAGAGAAAAGACAAAGGGATATGAAGAGGTAATAAACATATTCAATAAAAATAAATTCATCAATAAGCAATCAATAGCAAATTAAAATATGTAAACAATTTTTATCCATTTAATTGTTAAAGATTAACAATTAATGTCTACCGTTAGGACAGATGCAAGGAATTGAGTCCCCTCTCCAACACTGATAGTAGGAAAATAACATAGCAGATGCTACTATTGGAAGGCAATTAGCAATATATAGCACATGTGGAAGTGAAAAACCTGTGTAAGTAAAATCTTGCATAGATACACAAAGTAATGTATGAGAATGTTCAGCACTATATTTGGAAGAATGCAAAATTAGACATATATGGACAACTAAAGAAAATAATTAATAACCCAGCAACATCTGTGCTATAAAATGGTAGGCAATATCAATAAAAATTTAATATATTGAAAACCTACATAACAATGTATCAGTATGAGAAAGAATTTCTGCCTACAGGAATTATTGGTAAAATATCTGCCTTACATAACAAGGATAGCAAAGATCCTTCTACTTTGAAAGTACTCTACTTTGTGTGAGTTTTATGGTCACCTATTAACTTTTATATCTTTTGCTTTGGCATCTATCGACATAATGTTTTTTATACAGAAGTACTGAAGAAGAGTAGTTCTCATTTCATTAAAACTGTTAGAAAATGGTGATTTTACTTTGAATTCTTCTTGCTTTCACAAATTCCACAGATTAAAAGAAAAAATAACTTCAAATGTCCTAAGAAATATAAGTGCCACTTGAGAATTACAGAATCTGAATCAGTAAGTTAATAGATTAATGTAGTTTCACTATAACTTGTATCACTATTCCTAATTCAATATTTGATTGTAAATTATCACTTGTTCTTATTCTAGAGGCAAACTTGTATTCTTATATATTAGTCATGGTTCACATTCTCTTTAGATTCAGGATTAGACATAAATATAGCTCTCTCTGGGTATGCTTACTGATTCATGTATTTTAACTCATTGCATAACTTGTTGCTTATACAGTTGTCTGCTTATACAGTTATGCAAACTGCTTATAATCTGTGTAAGAGTGCATTCTGACATTTCCTATACTTTATGGTAAATATGTATCCTGCAATATTTCTATTACATGAGCCCCCAAATCAGTCTATACTGAAAAGTTAAATAAATTGATAGAAATAACAACAGGTTGACTAAGTTGACAATTCCCTCTTACTATCTAACCTCATTGAAAATCAAAAATCTACCTGATATTAAGGAATGCTAGGTCAAAGGTGGAAATGATTAGGACTGAGCAAGGAAACCAGCTCCAGATTTCACTTCAGAGAATAGTGGTCCTCAAACTTTGCAGCTTTTTGGATTTCTCTGGGGATTTTTTAAAATTCCCAATGACCTGGCTGAGCTCCATACCAGTTACATCAGAATCTCTGTGGGTGGAACATCAGTAATTTTAGAGCAGCCCAGAGTGATCCAACAAGCAACAAAGTTTGGAAAATGGGATCCTAGAAAGCATTCAAAGTTTTTAAAGAGCAGCCAGCCACCTCAGCAGATCAAAACAGTGAAGGTGCTAGGTGAAAGCCACAGACATCACTGTGGGTTAACAGGACAGTTGGTGTTTAGTTTAAAAGAAAAAAAAATACTTTAAGCGAAGGACTAGAATCCTTAAGTCTTTGACACCTGTGCCTTTCACTGGGCATGAAATAATTAGAAGTTAGGCCACCTGTGTGTATTTTCCCCACCTCAAACCAGATCAAGCTTCAATTATGTAGAGACCAAGAGTTCAAGGAATTAGACACTAGAGATCAGCTTAAGCAGGTGGTTTACTGTTTTTCTTTGCTTGGTACTTAACTTTCTACAAACTCTCTGTGCCTTCTACAACAGGCCCTGTCACCTGGCAGTCACTGCACAAGGCTTTCCTGGTGATAGAATATATCTGCTCTTTCATTCAAAAACAAACAAAACAAAACAAAACATGAAAGGCTTTATAGCGACAGTAGATGTTTTAAGTATATGCCATTTCACCAATTTCAGCCATTTTTAAGACCACAAACTTTTTAGAAATTCAACAGCTTTTCAGTGTTCATTTAGTCACAAGAAACCACTGGTTTTGAATTTCATTCTATGGTTTGGAGAATTTGTGAAGTCAGCACACAGTAATATTAATGATGATGTTAATATGTGCATGCCCTCTTGAATTATAAATTTCTCTGATTCATGATCATTTAAGAGGTGTTCACTAGAACTTGCTATGATGGATCTCTTCAGCTAATCAGTCATATATGAAACTTATTTTAAACCTTACCTTCTAAGAAATACAGACTTTTGATTTATCCTGTTCAAATCATAAGGGGTAGGAGAATGAAAGATTTAAAAATAATTATTCTTACTCCTTTTCCCTTTCTCATTCACTGGTAAATTTCTTACCCAAACCTTCCCAGTCTTGGGCCTTGGCACACAGGTTATGAAACATTCCCAGATTAAGATACATTCCAGGTATTCCCATTTCTAGCTGCAATGCTTTGCAGTCAAGTTCAGGAAAATCAAGGTCTACATTCCACAAATCCTTTCCAAGATTAAGGTACAAACATCAATTCTTCTGCTATTTCAAAGGGACAAAATAATGACAGTGGTTCCCAAACTTGCCTTATTAGAATAACCTATAAGACTTCCAGAAATTTTAAAGTCTAGGCCATACACATCAATCAATCACAATTTGGGGGGCAAGTCAGCCATCTGAAATTTTTGAAGCTGTCCAAGTGACCCCAATACTGGGAAACTACTGGGTGCCTAATAGCATCTACAGACTGTTTTTATTTAGCTGGGGTTATTTCTGGGTTTGAATTCAGAGATTGAAAATATTCCATCTCCCTTTAGAAAAGACAGATTAACTAAAAATGAGAGGATCTGTAGTATGATCAACCTTCAGAAACAAATGAGCCTGACAGAAGTATGTGGTCACTTTATCTCAGTTCACTGAATTACTATCAAAAGTAAAATTCCTTTTTTTGTGGAAACCAAATAAGACAAGCCATTCATTAACATTTTGCAAAGCCATCTAATCATTATATAAGAAAATAGTAAAATACATGGGAGTATATTATATAGGGAGTACCTAAAATTGTTTTCAATTCTCTATGACTAATTTTTGATTTAACATTTCATTTATATAATTATGTAAACCTATCAATGAAAAATAATAAAATCAATACATATTTTATCAAAATTTTATTAAATTATGATCATGTAATTTTGCATATACAGTTAATTAATAAAAATACAAATTGTAAAACTATGATTTTTAAAAAATTTTAATGCAGTTAAATAGTTCTGCTGCACAAAAACAAATGAGGCCCTTAGCTTTTTGGTGTGTTATGAATATGATGAATACTACAGAGGCAAATCCATTCAGGGTAAAGAACATGTGAGTTCATATATTCATTCACAAATCTTTATTGATCAACTACTATAAAAACAAGACCAGAACTGAATGCTATGGATAGAAGAATGAACTAGATCCTTATGCTCATGAAGATTACAGTTGGATGAGGATGACAACTATTTAACAAATAAATATAGTTTATTATCATTGGAGTAAGCTATAAAAAGAAATGTATAGTAACACATAAAGCCTTGATTTAACCTGTGATAAAATAGTGGTTCAGAGAGGAGTTCCCTTTGAAAGATTAGGCAAGTCTTCATGAGATGAAATGGACATCAGAAGAAATTTGGAATGACTCTGGTTATGTGGCTAAGTTTGTTTCTGTTTCAATTTCTCTCATTCCACATTTGAAATTTATTAAGATGAGTTTCTCAAAAAAAATTATCTGCAAACATAGAGAGTAACCTCTAATACCCCTAAAAAGTAGTTACCATATTCTCACTATGGCCTTTGGGACCATAAACATCCAGATTGCAGTCATCATTGTGCTAGTTTTTAGCTGTGTGGCATTAATGACATCAATTTATCCCTTAGTACCTCCTTGTCTCATTGCTTTGTTGATAGAGTGAACATTTATACATACATGCTAGAATTATTACAAGAATCACATGAATTTATATATTTACCCAACTTCAAGTACTGTTAAATCCTTAACCAATAAGTTAAGGATTTAGTACCTATATGGTCATATTCTTGGGAGTAAAGTATTTTGATTAAAGGTTATTTAGCAATGGGTTCCAAAATTTGATCATACAATATTAACCAGTGGAAGGGCCTTAAAAATACAGATTCGTAGGTCCAATGTCAAGACATTCTGATTTGGTAGGTCTTGGAAATCCCTGGAATCTATAATATTAAATTTTTTTCTAAGTTCTGATTCTTGTCTGAAACGTCTAGAAAATATTTTGATGGAATTAATGGAATTTTAATGGGATTAGGAACATCTACAGGAACACCTTGCTTTTACCTGATCCTAAACTGACATGTAAAATCCCTTCCTGATGATACCAGACACATCACCACCGTGATGTAATTATAGCATTTGAATTAACAAGTAACCAAAATAGTGCTCACACAAGGGCACACTGAAAGCTCATGCACATTGGAGTCAATACAGAGCTGTAGTGGAAGGGGCACTTATTAAACAAGCCCTCTCTTCTTTTTAGACACTATCCTAAGCCCTACAGCTGTGCAAAAGTTCAAACTTGTTTCTAAGTTCTACCTCAAAGCTGTCAGTGCTCATCAATTTTGCACTCCAAGAAAAACAATCACATAAGAAACATGAATTTAGATATTTTTCTTGTGTAAGTCTTAGATATTTTTAGTACTTTAGGATGAATCTATGATATAATTATACCAGATTTTTTTCTTCTGGAAGTTAAAACCACTCAGCCATCATTTGTTAATAAATAGCAAATGGTAACCATAAATGCAGTTGCCACCATACAAGGTATAATTTGAAGGATGAACTCGAAAGAAGTGCAACTATAATCAGAACACAAAAACAACCTTCATGAAACATAGCACATGTTGTGTATAGGTGACTTGGTTACTGTCTTTAAATGCAAATTTTTTTTGTTTATGTTTTTTTTTGTCATAATGTAACTTGTAATGTAATATTACTGTGTAAAAAGCATCCTTTTAAAGAGACATATAATATAACCATCTAACATTAGGGTTATTTTATAAACTTTCTTGGTTTAGTCAAGAAAATTATTCAATTTTTTAAAAAAATATTTTTAGTTGTAGATGGACACAATACCTTTATTTTATTTATTTATTTTTATGTGGTGCTGAGGATGGAACCCAGTGCCTCACATGCGCTAGGCAAGTGCTCTACCACTTTCTACAACTACAGCCCTGAAATTATTCTATTTTTAACATAAAAACAGTTTACTTTCAGTGTGAGGTATCTAATCTTTTATCACCCTCTCCCCATATTTTTTTCATTAAATCCACAATAAGGGGCATAGACCATTTCATTTTCAATGATATATTTAATGGAATTTAATGAAAGAAGTTTTCCTATTCAGGAACGTGAGAAGCTACATATTTCAAGTTAGTAAATATTTTAGACTATTTTTAATGCAACTTTTAAGTAATTTAAGGAGTACAGAAGCTTCAGATAGCTACTGAGTTCCATTCATAGTCATTAATTAAGAGCCTGGACTATGGAGATGAAAATATGGTTCGTTCTAAATTCTGGTTTTATTACAGTAGCTACATGACTGTGGGAAACACTTTGAACTACTTTTTGGCCTGGGTTTTCTCATCTATAGAATGGGAATAATAGACTTACATACCTTATACAATTATTGTGAGAATGAAGCAAGTAAATATGTGTCAAACACTTAAGATGGTCTCTGCTTTCAAAAAGGCTATAGTTATCATTACTATTTCCTGTCGATTGTATCACTTAATTGAGAGGAGGTTTTATTTGGCTGAGTTCCAAAACATGAAGAGAAAGTAAAAATATTCATTAAGTTCCAACTGTATATCAAACACAATGGGGGGTGTGCTTTCACATTTTATATAAGTTTTAACAATGTGAATTCAATTGCACCCCACAATTTTATGCCCATTATGCCCATTGTTCATTAGACTACCTACATTTACTGATGGTAGATCTCTGACATAGTCATGCTGAGAGCTAGATTTGGGGAGAGAATGAAGGAAAGGAGAAAGGTAAAATCTGAGGCTTATGTTAGTTAAAGTAAAATGTTAAAAACTATATCTAGATGGCTTTTAGCAATTAAAGTTTATTTCTTGATTACTCAAGTGGAAATGAGGGCAGAGGAAATGTGCTCATACTATTTAGAAACCCAGGCTGAGGGAGGCTCTGCCACTTATAGCAGGGCTGTCATTATCTCCCTTAATACCTCCAGATGATGGGCACCCAGGAGGTGCCTGCAACAGCATCTCCAGGTCACCTCCCATTGGTCAAGCTTAGTCATGTGGCCACACCTAACTGCAAGGGGAGGCTGGGAAATGTTTCCAGGAGGCAGGACAACTGGCTTGGTGATTAGCTAACAGCTCTGCCATTAGGTGTTCAACCATAAGGACAGATCTCAGAGAATGCTGCTGCAAAAGTCTAGGTAGCTAGGATAAAATCCAGGAAATTAAACCATTGAAAGCCTATGCAAAGCCTGAGGAAATGAGAAGGGATAGATGAAATCTATGAACAAAATAAGGAAAAGGGAGAGAGGGTGTCAAAATCAAGGAGAAAATTGTTGAATGAAGTGTTAACATGAGGAAAACAATTGCCTGTTGCTGAATTTTGTGGAAATGGACCCTAGCCTTAACAAATTGAAAATCCTGGCTTGTTTGTTTTAAATGTTTTCTACAATAGCCCATCCAAGTGTCAGGACATGACAGAACCTGGTACTATTTGATCAAAGAGATAATCAAGACTGGAGATAAAACTGTGAAATATGCAGAGCTCCCAGAATAAATCATTTCTATCCTCTTCTCATCACTGGCTTTCTGTTTATATTATCTATGAAATCCAATCTCCCTGCCAGCAAGATTATAAGTCAAGGTATCTGAGAGCTTTAAACAGCCATTAGGTCCCATCTTTCCCAGATGTGGAACACTTAGGAAAATCTTAAAATTGAGCAACATATATGTTACTTATGTTATCTTTGAAACAAATATGATGTTTTTAGAGTTCTTTTGAGAAATGTAGTAAGTGAAAGATTAGAGCATTTGAAAAACTATGTATGTATTTCAGATCTATGTGTGTGGGGATATATAACTTCTAGGTTATAAATGACAATATATTTTAATTCATCTGTATCAATGTCCTTGAAATTTTCACAGAACTGAAGACTTATTAATTAAAGAGCTAACTGTGTGATCAGGAAGAAAGGAGTAAGATTTTTCTTACAAATAAAAATGTCTAAATTTAAAGTCATGTCCTGCTAAAGTGGTTCAAGTATTTGTGTGACTTATGTACCCTGTCACTCAGTTGATCACAATATATAATTGTTGACAAAGTAAATATGGAAATAGGATCATAGAAAAAATGACTATTCTAACAGATTGTGACTTTTCTTTTGCCTCCTACCTGTTCTTTCTTTTGAATATTTTAAATCATTTGTTTCAGTATGTTCTGTTTTCTTGTAATTTTACTGAAATTGACACAGTGATTCTCATTCATTATTTTTTCTTCATTCAACAAATACTTGTGGCACCACTTCTTAGCTGTAGTTCTCCCTGTCAGTTCTTCTTGCATGGAAAATAATTTGGTCAGGAAGTGAAGGATGGTTTCTTTGTCTGCAGTTTTGGGAAAATTCCGGAAGAAATATCTTAGCACTAATAGTGATTTTCCTAATCAGAATGAAACCTGTAAAGATATCTGCTTAATGTAAAGGAGTTTATGAGGCAAATCCAAGTTAGTCCTACCTTAAGATTTAATAGCAAAATCTTGCCTGATTATTGTAGAAAAAATGGAAAACAATGAAAAAAGATTAAACTGTTACCCACATTCCAGAGAAGCCATCTAGAATCAGATATTTGATGTTCTTATAAGTAATTCAAATCATACCATGCATGTTACATGATATGCATTTTTCAAACATTCAAATATGGAGAATGTTGAATGTTTCTTGGTTATCATTTCAGTGATTGTAGAATATTTTAATGGTGCATGCCTATAATCCCAGAAACTCAGGAGGCTGAGGCAGGAGGGTTACAGATTTGAGGTCAGCCTGGGTAACTTAGCGAGACCTGTCTCCAAATTAAAAAATGAAACCGGAGCTGGTGTGGCTTAGTGGTAGAGCACTCTGGGTTCAATCTCCAGTACCAGGAAATAAAAACAGAAAAGAAGAAAAGAAAGAGAGAAAGAAAGTTAGTTAGTTACTGCACTTAACATTTTAAACATATGACAAATTGTCTAAATGAGCTAGTTAGTCAACTAGTCACACTAACAATTTGGTCACCAAGTATATCAAGCCCACAAGAAAGAAACTCAATGTTCAAAATACTGTGCTATCATTGAATCTACTCAAATGATTTATCTTTGACATAAATATGTAACCTAGGTATGAGGGGAAAAAGCACTTCTAATAGGACCAAGACAGCATGTGCTCTTCTAGGATTCAGGTCTTACCCAGAATTTCTTGATATGGAATAGCCCAAAGCAAGTCTAGTTGTTCCCACAATAAAGCCTTGGGCTGCTACGCACATGTGGATCAGGTGAGTGGACAATTTGGTATTTCCCCTGTTCTTCAATTTCTATAATCCATTTACAACAATTGCTCCAAAACCTGCCATTCCAATGGGGACAACTGGTGCCTCTTTAGCTTTTTGGATGAGTTTGGATCTCTTGATCTTCATCATATGAAGAAAAAGAAACATCTGTGTTGGCTGACATAGTAACTCCTTGAAGATTCTTCCAAAAACAACAAAACCCCTCACAATCCTAACGGCTTCTCTCATCTGCTTTTAATTTGAACTTCAGAGTGACACGGATATGTGAAAGGTTTCAATATAGAGCTCTTTCTAAAAGTAATTTTTGCTAATGAAGAGAAAGTTGTGAAATATTGTAAAATGTAAAATAGAGTTAGGCTCAGCCATGTCTTGTGCCTTCTGCCAACTTTACTTTTCTATAGCATTTGTTTAATAGTTTATAAAGGCAAGGAGTTGGTTACATTGCCCTCCAAAGATAATTTTACATCTAGTGACCAGAGGAATAGTTTAGCAGTCAAGCATATTTTGACTTTACAATAATGGCTAAATGAGCATGAACAGGTCCTGGGTTTTATCCCTGCATGAAAAAAATAATAATTTTATATTTAATAATATTTAGAAACTACATCATACTATTTTAATTCATAACTTTTTGGAAAAATAAATTCACTATGATTTGTAAAACCTTGTATTGATTACATTAGTCAAAACCAGAATTGTCTCAAACTTAATTTCAACTCTACTTAATTTGACAACTCTTGCGGAAATTCAAGTAATATTGTTCTTACTTTATAACCCTTTTGATCAAACAAATTATATGTGTATGAAAGTGCTCTCACAATCTCTCATAATCTTTTTTTAAACAAATATGTCTCAATCTTTCCTTCAACTGTCTTGCCACCTAATACCATAACTGTTGTTGAGAAGAGTTTTTATCTATTCCTTATGAACATATGAACAACAACAATATATATATTGAAAGAAAAAGAAAAGTCTTCCCTTCAAAAGAAACCCTATACTCTAATCACAGTGGAATAATATTCCTATTTTCTTAATTTGGTATGTATTATTTTATTTTTACAACGACATAATTTTGCTTAGTTTCCTCTGTCTCCAATGGCCATTCCTTTATTTTCTATCTTGTGAACTATGTCTCATTCTTCAAAGACTAATTTGTGGAACATATGACCAGTGGTACTTGTCTTTATGCAATCTTTGTAGAAATGCCTTAGTTCTTATTGAAGGTGAACTGGATATAGTCCAGTTGCTTGGGTAGCCAAGCCAGAAAACTAGACCCAAGGTAAACCCTCGATAAAAGCTAAGCCAGTAGGAATCCTTGACCAGGTATTTGAGGTAAAGTCTGAGAGGCTATGCAATTTGCTGAGCAGAACTGAGCTGGAAGGCTATTTATACCAGGGAAAGAATTTATGCCACCATAAAATCATATGGCGCAATGTTAAATTACAATGGAGCAGCAATTATAAGCAAGTTAATGAAGCCAGTGTGCACAATAACTCACATACTGATTTTCACAAGAACTGTCAATCTGACTCATGTCTTCTTTTTGTATCTTATATATTACTACATACAAAGAAAATTTGTTTTAATTACTTTGAATTTACAATAATGGCTAAGTGAAAATCACAAATTATCACTCATTCCACTTTTTTTTCTCTTCCTAGGTGAGTTGAATATTTCAGTTTTTGCTTAATCTGAATTCTATGGATTGAAATGAAGATAAGGATATATGTCTAAATGTTTTCTTTTCCTTGATATAAAAAGGTCTTGAGAAGATGATAGTTCAAATATTTTCTGAAGCTTTTCTGAGTAGCTATAGGCTAATTTAATTGTTAATGCCTTGTCAGATACTAATGCAAATTATCTAACAAAATATGTGTTTTAATGTTCAATTTACTAAATCAATGCCTGAGACAGGTGCAATGGTATTATAATGCATACATTTTTATCTAACCTACATTCTAAAGTCTATATATTCTCTCCATAGTATCAATGAGGTTATATTTATGCCCATGATGCAGCTAGAAACTGCAGGAGTTAGGAGTCTGCCACAAATCTATCTCATTTCAGAGCCATGCTTCTAAATACTATACTAAACCAACTCCTAGCACAAATGTTTGCTTGTTGTCTCCCTTATAGCTCCTCAAATTTAGAAATCAATATTGTATACAACTTTTTAAATGCCAGTATAATGTCCACGGATCAGATAAGCCTCAATAAATGTATATTGAAATAAAAATTACCAACATTATGTAGATTATGGTCCTAGATTATTGATGCGATTGACTATTTCTTAAATTGGTTTTGATACCAAACATAAAAAAGACCCACATATGGACACATGGTTATACAAACATCAGATGTTCAAATTATGGGGATTAGTTTCTGTATTATTAGTAGTATAGAGATAAAAATGTATTTTTATGCTTTGATATTAAACTCAGAGTAGTATTTCTAGAAAGTACGAAAATTGTAATTAAAGAATTCAGTGAAAGACATTTATAAGCCTAATGGTAGCATTGTCAATATTTTTCTGAGACTATAAAAGAAAATTAGTAGCACAATAGTTAAATAATATAGTCAAATTTAAAAATGAAAGAAATTTTAATGATTTCATGTATAATTTCCACAAGTGGCAGTGAGTGCTAATTGGACTATGCAATTAGAAACACTGATAGAATTTATAACTGCATAATTATGTTACTAAGGCCATGAGTGAATTAGTAAAAATTCATTTACCATAGAGGGGAAATAAATAAAGTGTCTTGATCTGCTAAAATATTAATTATCACATATGGGCTGCATATTTATAGTTTTTCTTTTAAGCAACATAAGTTATCCTCGTTTCTATCAATAGATTAAACAAAGGTTGAAACATTCAACCCACTAACAAATAGGAAAAGGCAGAGAGGGATTTGTGGTTTTATTTAATTAACTATTTTAAAATGAAAGTAATTAAAGCAACTTTACCTTTGACTATGTGCCAGAGATTACTGTTTACTGTGAAAATGTTAAGATCAGCCTTTATTTTCCTATTTCTCTTTTGATAAAATTTAGCAAGAGTGTATAATTACTAGGTTAGTGATAAGCAGACCCGTCAAATGTAACGGGCATGTCTTTTAGCCTTAGAATTGAATTTACAGTGACAAAAGCATTCTCTACTCTGAACAGACAGTCAAAATACTAATATTAAAAAGGTGGAATCAAAATATTCTCATTGTTTAAACTACTCAACAAAATTTCTCTAAGTAAAAAAATTAGAATTGAAAAACAAAAACAAAAACCCTTAATAATTATCCTACAAGTACACCAGGACAGGAATACAAAAATCTTGTATCTATGACACAGTATTTGTTAGAGCACAAACTGTGGAAACAATTTGATTGTCTATCAGTAATGACTGGTGGAATAAAATAGAGGAGAGCCATTGCAACATAGTACAAACTTGATGCAACTGTTAAAGGATGAGTCACCTCTTTCCATATGACACAGAATGTTGTGCAAAACACTCAAGTAAAGAGATTGAGGTGTAGGGCAGTGTGTAGAGTAGCACAAAATAAAATGCCTTGTGAAATATTCCCACAGGCACACATTTTCCATTAAAATAAATCATTTAAAAGTTAAACAATGCAAAATATTTTAAGCAGCCATTATGTAAAAGTTTTTGATTTCTTTAATGATCCTCTTTTAGGTATGTATTGTCTGACTTTCTCTTCTGCCTTCTAGCCAATAAAGCATCTACAGTTTTGATAACTTTTTCCAACTTCATAAATGTGCAGATTTCTTTTTCTTGGGAATCTCATTTCTAAGTTCCCAGGGGGTAGGAAAAAAGTATCCTCCTTGGTAGATTTCTCACTCTCCCACCCCATTCTGAGATGGGAAATAGGAAGGGATAGAATAATGGACTGAGATGTATAGAGGTGGACAGTCTGTGTCCACAGTGGGTTCCTCCGAAAGGAAGGGATCCAATAACCAGGGCCCTTTAAACATTTGCTCCTTTCCCCTCTAAAACAGAAGGCCCTTCTTTCTTCTTTTTGATGAAAGGGTTTCCTGTTTCCTTTCCTCTATTGTGTTTTATTGAAGAAGGCAGTCCTTAGAACTGGCCTTCCTGGCACTTCAGAAAACAAGCACATATAGAAAAAGAAAGTTTCTCCTGGGCCAGGAAGCAGAGACTTCAGACAGAAGGAATATAGCAGCAGACACCCTGCCAGTTCCCTCTCACTAAAGAGCCAATCCCAGCTTGTGTACTATGGACTGAGCTCCTTTAAAACCAACCACTTCCGGGAACACAAAAACAACAAACATTCTAGGACAGCTGCACTATTTAAGGAAACTTTTTTTGGATAATTGATCAGTTGCTACCATCCTTTGAATGCCTTGAACCCAGCATTTTGTGGTTTTGATGCAGACTTTCAGAAATACTCCATAATAACTATTAATTGGGAGGTTCGTCTTCCCTTTCCCCTGTATAAATATCAATTTTGGCAAGGAAAAAATGCAGATTTTATGGCATGGGTTATCTTTAAACAATACATCCTTCTCCTCATTCCAATTGATAGATTGTTTTTTAAGCCCAAAGTGAAATATTCAATTCACCTAGCAAGGGAATGGAATATCAGAAGATTTGTGATTGTTATTTAATAATTATTTTTTAATTCAAGTAATTAGAACAATTCTTCCTTGCATGTAGGAGTATTTAAGATACTTCACATTAATTTATTCAGCACAAAATTGGCATATATCTGCAGGCTATCTTTCCATATACACATCCTCTTCCTGCCAACCACCATGTACTTTGGTATATTTTGTGAACAATTTTTTCTTTGTCCCAAAAGTATTGTCCATTTAAGGAAAATACTACTAATTTGTTGGGAATTGTTTTTGAAAGTACTAATGTAACATTCAACCTCAATCAACCGTATTCATCTGAGCTTATCAGTAGAGAACACATTTCTTTAAAGATACTAATATTGTCTTAACATGTAGACAATATACTTTCTTTGATCTTCTTTAAACACATCACATTTCTCTTCTTTAAGTGCATACACACACACACACACACACACACTTTCTCTTTCCCTCTTTCTCTCTCCTCTAAGATCATAGTCCCCAAATTTATCTATGCTTGTAATATTTCATATTAAATGTTAAATTTTATTTCAAGGACTATCACAGCCTAGAAAGAAATTTAATCTATGCATTGAGACAGTACATTTCAGAGAATAAACTAGCATTTTCATATTTAAAAAGTTCCTTGAAGTTTAGACTCTAGAATTAAAAGGGAAAAGGGTGTGCATTTAGGAGCTATAAACTGAAGTTATTTATTTCATTTCAATATAGATTATTTATCAGAGTCAAGATAACAATGAATGTGTACAAAAATTTACATAACAAGAGAAACAACAGACAATGCAATGCAGCACCTTTAGAAAAATAATTAAATGTTTTCTTGCATTTACAGGAAGTGCCACACTGAGAATTTACAATACAGTAATTTACTGCAAACACAGGGGAGTTCCATAAAGAAACAAAGCTCTTACACTCCAGATTTTCAGAAGGTATTATCGGAATGCTTAACTATAACCACAAAATTTGTTCATCCTTAGGATTGAGCTGACAAAAGTCATAAAAGATTTTCATAGCATATATTATATAAAAGGAGTCCACTGTGTTGGGACAGCTGGTTTAGTGTCTCTGACAGGTGTGAAGCCTAGAAGAATTACTGGCTTGATGGTGATCTTTCTGTATCCGGCAAGACAGACCTTCTCCACAGTAACAGCGCTGGAATATCTCCAGCCCATGGGAGCCTTTTCTCCTGTGCTTGGTGCATACTTGACCTTCTTTGAGGACAGGTTTACAGATCTTTGACCAGAAGTGTCTAGCACAACACAAACCTGTGGCACAGTCTGATGATCGGAGACAGACAGAACCTTCTTGTCCTAGGAAGGAGGAGACAGTAGAAAAAATAGTTAAGCTTGCTTAAGCTAAGCTTGCATCATTTCACTAAGACAATTCAAAAGACACTTCTGATGTGCTAACAAAGAATGAACATTAAAGTCCTTCAGTGTACCTTTGGTGTGATATATTTTTGAAGACAGGGTGGTTCTTCTGGAGTACCCATCCAAGGTGCTGTGATCATTACCAAAGCTTTCAATGATCGTTTCCTCAATATCCCCTCTATGGAAATGACTATGATCAGAAGGCATACATATTCCTGAGAAAGCGAGAAATAATAATTAATTCCTAGGTTGAAATGGGTTGTTGCTAACAGTTGTGATGGGCCAGCCTATTATACCTGCAGCATCTAGAGGTATCTCATTGTAGTCAACTTATTTTAAATACAAACCAAATTTTCCACCCAGGGTCAGTGCAAACTCTTCAGATGGACAAAGTATCAATGATATACTGTTTAGTTATTTGCAACATCTCCAGTATAGTCACTTAAAAAGTGCTTTCCCACTAACTGTGGTAGTGCAGTGACATTTCTGTCCAATTTTTAATGCACCCTTCTGATACATTACATAAAAATTTTTTCTTAAAAATAACTTTTCTGCTCTTCATGCTATATGGGTACTGCCAGACTGTTAAACAAATGCACATCCAGCTGTCTGGAAGATTACAATCTCACCCACCAGTTACTTTACTGTATAATTTCTATATTACAGAGATTGAATTAGTTCATCCTAGAATACTGCTGGGTCCCAAAGAGGTTAGCCACCCTGTAAGTTTATTTCTGGAGACCTCTTTGGCTGTCTTCAGTCTACCTCTTTTTGAGACATTAAATTTTCTTGGATCCGTGGTTGTGGGGAGGGGAAGTAGTTTTAGGGAAGAGAGGAGGAAGGTTGAAAAGGCCTGGATGCTGGAGTACCAAGATATCCCTTAAAAATGGCCAGTGCAGATAAATCACTCTGTCCTTTGCCTGACAACAGTTTAAACTTCCAGGGGCCATGAGGAAGAAAGGACAGTTTGGACAAGCCATGAAAATGGAAAGAGCAAGGAAATGCCAGCTGTTTTCTTTGGTTTCTCTTTCAAAAGGATCCCACAGACCTTCCCAGGTCCCATCTTCCTCCCTGCCCCCTCCCCTGCCCCAAATTAACCTCAAGGCTACCCTCGATAAGGTTTTATGGAAGGGGCCACTCTGAAGTAAACAGTAGTGTCAAATCATTCAGGGACATAGGAGAACAAGGATCATTTAGACCCCCATACTTTCTTCTTCTCCCAGATTAAACACTCATAATGAAGATACTTCAGGGGAACTTTGCATACTGAACACCCATTTGGGGGAGGCGGTGCTGCAAAGTTCCAGAGCAGAGTGTATTTTCTTTTATCTGTAGATGCTGGAATGCAGGACTGTTGGAGTTGTAGAACTCACCATTTTTGCAGTAGTTCCCTGGGCAGCACATTGCGTGACGCATGCAGCGTTTTCTGCGCTTCCGGCAGGCGAGACAGATTTGCACGCTGGCGCCCCCTCCGCGGGTGGGACTTGCACAGTACTCGTCGGTGCTGCACTCCTCGTCCTCGGCGCACGGGTAAGGCTATGAGAAGGGAGCGGAGAGAAGGTGAGGAGCCCCGGCATTCGAGTACCCACACTTCTGAACCCGGACACTCATCTCAGTCCCTATCTGTACACTCTCCAAAAGCTGTTGCCACCCTCCGCTCCCAAATACAGCATTTCCAAAGATGCCCTGAATCTCAGTCACCCAGAAGGCTCCGCACCCTCCTCTCCAAATGGGAACGCTTCAGGGTCACAGCGTCCTTGGATCCCTGCGACCCCTCTCACCTGGTAGTTGTCAAGGGTCTGGTACTTGTTCCCGCCCTCGTACAGAATTCCTGGTGCAGCGCTGACTGCAGAGCCTGTGTGCCCGGCAGCGCCGCCCAGTGGTGGGGGCAGGTTCTTAATAGCGTTGGAATTGACCAGAACCGAGTTCAAGGTGGCGCTCACACCCTGCAGAGAGTGGCTGCAAAGAACTGCTGCTATCAGGGCGACCAAGAACCGAGCAGCTCCTACAGTGCCCAAAGCCGTCATCTCAGAAGTACTCAAGCGGGAGAAAGAGAAAGGAGAGATGTCACTTTGCAAGCCTGATCCCAAGGAAACCTTGCTGGTGCGGCTGGCTACAGAGTTAAGGTTCCCAGAGCCTCCAACGATCTCAGAGTCCTGACTGCTGGGCGCAGGGAGCTCTGCGCCGCCACCGCCACGGTGGCTGCCTTTATACAGCGAGCTCTGAGCATTCCGGCCCCTTGGGGAAGACAACAAAGCCGGGATGGGATTTCAAAGCGTTGGGAGGGGCTGGGAGGGGGTGTGTTTGTGTACATGAAGGGGGGGGGGAATTTTGACACTCTTCACCCCTCCTCTCCCTTGCACGGTTGTTCTATTGGCCCAGCTCACCTTCGTGGAGACAGATCAGTGAGCATTAGAGCAGAGGACGTTAATAAACGCAGAGGGCGGGAGGGATTCTGGGCACACGGTGCGTTTCTTTGCAGCAGGGACTGGATTACTTGTATATGAAATACTTTCCAGAGCCAAATAGTGGTAGACTCTGCAAAACCACTTTCTACCCTTTTCCCTTAAGCCAATACTCCTTTCTTGTGCAAACAAATAATATTTCGTATTAAATACAACCTCGTCCCGTAATTCAAAGGCTCTAGGGGTTGGGGACATCTTTGCGAGAGGACCAGGTGGCCCTTGCAAGTTGCTGATTAATCCTTCAGTGTTTTGATTTGCAGATTTGGGTGAGGTCCTGGTCTTTCACTTCGTCCAGTTGCTTCTCTTCACCCCGCCCTCTCCCCTCCACTGAGAGAAAAATGTGCAAAGAGAAGTAAATTTGCACATCAAACGAGGATAAGAAGGAAGAAGACCTAATTCTCTTTTGATGGGAAGTTTAGAGTGGAAGGCGAGAGACTAGCGTTTGGAAATTAGATCAAGGGTGGAGAAAAGAGGGAAATGACCATCCGATAATCAAACTATTTAATGTGGTTCTTTGAATCTGGTCAGTCGCGGCAGTAGATGAACTTGATTAGGCAGACACGCGAGATCAAAGTGGCCCGGAGCCAAAGAGGACAGGGTCCCTTGTGCGTGCGGGGGTCAGTCGTCCTTCTCTGGTGCCCCCTTCTCAGTGGTGGGTTAATGGAGGGAGATAAGAAACCCTAAAGGCTTAGCGCCTGACTTCCTCATTAGTATTTCATATTGCAATGCTTGAGAACGCTTTTGTTTGATCCTGAGTCAAACCTTTCGCAGATGGAGGAATACGGCCTCCAGGGAGATAATTGACTACTTTGTGGAAAGGAGAACAGAAAGTGAACTAGACAGTGAATTCGACATCATTTAAATCAGTGTATAAAAATAACAAAGTAACGCTGGTGTCTAAGAATATTGTTGGGCTTATAAATTAGCAATCTCATCTAGCTAGTCAACAAAAACCTATTGGAAGCCCAGTGCCCAGGCATCAGATGCCCTAACCATCCAGTTTATTGACTTTTTCCCTTTTTCTGTTTTGTTTTTTAGTTGGGTAGGGAGAAGGGGTGCAGTGAATACGAATATTTGAGACAGATTTCTCATTCTAGGGAATAAAGTTCAAGTTATCTTTATCCTAAAAATAGCAATTTTGGAAGATATAGAGATGATATGATTATAGTAACCACAAAACACAAGAAATGTACATAATTATTTTTAAAGTAGGTTGATGTTAGAGGTGTGAGAAAAAAGAAAACTCTGTGAGTTGGGGAAAGGAGGAGATGATTGTAAACCACTGTTGAATACAGAAGACTGGAATATATTTATTATTGCTCCCCTAACCTGTAGGCTGTCTGTTAATTCCTCCACCTGCTGACCTACAGTGGTCATGACTGAGGGCCACAAGGCACAAACAGCCAGTCTTAAAGAGATACAATCCTCAAGTTGAGGGGTATTTAAAAAGCAGTTGGTGGTGGTCTGTGCTCTGGTTCCTTGGGTTTGAGAATCCTATTAATAATGTTTTCTACACCATTCTTTCATGGTGCTTCTAATTACAGATGGTGTCCTCACCCCAAATTCCACCCATCTTGGGAACTTTCCTATGGCTTATTGATATCTCCAGTTTAAATCTGACATGGATTAAATCCTACATATTTCCTTAGGTTTTATTATGAACATGTATAATCATGTAGGCATGGCTAGTTCTCTAGAAATTTTTAGAACAAATTGAGAATTTAGAAGCAAAGGGGAAGTTTTTTTTCATTGCCTTTTTAATTATAAGGATCAAGTCCAATCGGTGGACTTGAAGTTTACATAAGCACAGAGGTATTATAGGGAAAAAGGGCTAAGAAACAAGAGATTTTCATACCACACTATCACTTGCACAATATTAATAACAATGTCAATAACCAGTGTGTTGATCACCTTTGATATACTAGAAAATCCACAAGCTGTCTTAAATTTGTGTCATGTTGAAATGTGGGGAAAGAATCCCTGCCTACCTCAAGAAAGAAAATGTGTTTTCCTGGTCCTGTTAGCCTACTTAACTATTTCTAGAAATATACTTATGCCACACTAAAGGCCAATCCCTTGTTCTCTTTTCGTAAGATATAATAGATGATTGGTACATTTAATATTAATGAATTTAGTCACTAAAAGCTTGCATTCACAAATGGAACCAGTAGGATGGTTTCTCCCCATTTTTCATTTTCCTTTTGAAGTTCTCATGAGTTTAAATTTAATAATGAATAGATCAATATTAGATATCCTACTAAGAACTGTACTTGGTGCATTTGATAAAAGATGATACTCATTATCTACCTTCAAATTATTTATTGGAAGCAGGTAAAGAAAACTAACATACAATACAAGGAAGAAATTATGTAGGTCGCTCTCAGAGAAGGCCAAGTTCATAGCAAGACAATCTTTTATTCCAAATGGAGAAATTTATTTTTGAGTAGAGTCACCACTTAACAATCTGTCCATAATTTAAATTGTCGTTTTCTCACAGGCATCAAGAGTAAACAGCAAGTAAAGAGGTGAAGTGTAGTTCATCGCTCCTTCAGTACCAGTTAACATTCAGTGGTGCCCATTGTTGGGAGTATAGCTCAGAAACTATTAAAGGCAGTCTCCTTGTCCTGCAAAGTCTTTCAGTCTCTGAATGGTTGAAGACACACAATGTATTTACATGGATATGATGATATATATATATATATATATATATATATATATATTTCAAAACAGTTTGTATTTTGGTCATAGGAAAGAAAGAAAAAGGACCAGGAACTGTGACTGACACATTTCAGGAAGAGGAAGTTCTAATGATTCTCTGAGTCTCTCCTACAGCTGGGTGACAAAGGTGGCAGGAATCCCAGCAGGTGTATTTATTCTTTTAAACTCTATTATTTTGTCCTATAGGAAATCTTGCCTCTTATTTAATCTGGCTTAAATAGGACCAGAGTCAACACAATAAATTTAATACTTCATATTAGATTTTAAAACAAGAGAAATATGTTTACCAATAGTAGTAACTCAGAAATGATATAATATGACATGCCTTCCTTGGTATTTTAAATGCTGAATACCATGCATAGAATATTCATGAACCTCTTCATGAAGTAGACAAAAAGATACACTCTAAAAAGCACTATGCTATTTGCAAACTATTTTTCCATCTTTATTATTTCAGATTCTTTTGTGACTGCTGCCTTTTAAATTTCCTACTTCCCTCTCTCCCTCCTTCCTTTCCTCCTTTCTTTCCCTCTTTCCCTTTGTTAAATTAGATGAAGTAGATTTGTTGCCATTCAATTTTTCTTTACTAGAAAACAGTGAGTAAATGGTTGCAGTTGCTAACATTTTTGTTAGTAGCAATCTTGACTTTATTGCAGGGATTCCTCATTCCTGGTGTTTAATAAAAAGTGTTATGGCTTTCTCATTGGCCTTTAAAGGATTTTTGGTCTTAAATGCTCTTCATGATGTTAAAAGACCTTTCAGACCAGGCCCATGTTATGATTCCCTAGAGAGGTTGGATTTTCTCTAGACTGCAGTACAAAGAGAAGGCAAGATTTGACAATGATTACGTTGATGGACAGCCCAGATAAATCAAGTTTCATAGTAGCTTTCTAAACTTGCTAAGAAAATACTGGAGCAGGTCATTAAAAACTAATCTGAGCCTAAAGCCCAGAACTCAGAAAAAATTGAGCAAAAACCAGTGAGGATGGTCCCTAAACCAGACACTTCCTGCATCTTTTCTCATGATCTGACACTCAGAAAAGTCTGTGGTGTAGATAGTGGAGCAGCTCCCTTAATAGATGTTAATCCTAAGGATTTAATATTTCCAACCATGAAGATAAACCAGTGTCAGCAGAAAGTAGGATGCTTATGAGACAGCCTCCACATCTAGAAAAAATTGTTTTCCTCCATGTCATTAGGTCCCTGTTATTATCTTCTTTATAATGTAGGCATTCTCTAAGGATCATGACCAAAAAGGGCTTCATGCCATGGTGTCAGGAGGTTGGGGCAATTCCCCTCTGCCAGCTGCCAGCCAGTGCATATGCTTAATAAAGTCATTTAACTCTTAATGCTGGTATTGGTTTTTCATTCATAAAATGGGATGCAGGGGAGTGGGGAGAGGTCCCTTCTGACTACCAAATCTTCTCTCCAAGTGTTGTCACAGATCTTTTGTATTCTGGTTAAGAATGGCTTGCAAGGGTGTCTGTTCTTTTAGGCAGCCTAAGCATAAAGTAAAAATCATTGACATCAATCAGTACTGTGAACATGTTGACTTTAAAGAGAATGGCAGGTAAAGTTTAAGTCCCTGGAAATAAGGTGAATTACTTGAACCAGGTGTGTGTGTGTGTGTGTGTGTGTGTGTGTGTGTGTCTATGTCTATGAAGAGCCTGTTCTTTAATCACAAAACTGGTTGTAATGTCATGTTTTGGAACCAACTTTTCCAACTACTGTTCAGTTTTAAACTTAGTGAATCGCATTGGAATCTTGAGGTGAATAATAGCAGGACCTTGAGACGCCAAAGAGGACTAAGATGTGGCTGAGATACAGAACTATTGACTTTTAGGGGCGGGGTCGGGGTGGTGGTGGTGGTGGGGGGGGGGCGACATATAATTACTGCAAGGATTCTTTATCACCACCCCTGAGTTACACAAAAGTATTTCTTTTCAGAGGAGTCCACGAGTTGATGTAAGCAGGAAAGTGGGGGAACTACCTGTGCGGCAGACCCCGAAGCCCCCAGACCAGAGAGGTACCCAAAGCCCCCGCAGAGCTGGGCGTTCCCCGCAGGCAGGCCTCGCGCCCTGCACTTCACCACTCGGCCAGTTCTCATTGTTCGTGCGCTCTGGGGCAGGGTGCTCACGGTTTCTGCCTTCAGTGTCACAACCATCGCCAGCATACAGTAGTGTAAAATGAAGCTTGTTTAAAGACTCTCTTTGATGAGCGGAGATCAAACGGCCTGGGGACTCCCGGTCTTAATCAGACTTGAGCCAGGATGGCGTTTTCACAAATCGTCCGTTTGCTCGGCTTTGGGCAGACTTTGTGCTCAGCACATTCATCCGGCTGCAGGGCGGCTAATCCCGGCTGAAGCTCCTTGCCTGATCACAAATCCATTCACACTACAATGGCTGCTGTTGGTTTGCTGTGTCAGTTCATGGGCAAATAAATACAGGCCCTTCTGACTTAATTAGAAGGGGGTGGGCAGAGGAGGGGAAAGGCTATGGAGGGGAAGATTGCTGCTCTCGGGGGACTTGGGCTCCGCTGTCTCCGGCATCTGGAGGGAAGTGGGGCAAATCCGCTCTTCTGCTGCCACCTAATGGACTTTTTGTAGAAGTTCTTCAGAGCGAAGATGTAAAGGATTTATTACCCTAGTTGACTCTTGGAGATTTATTTTGCAGGTCCTGTTAAGTTGTATATTGCGTAGCATCTTCACCTCCTATGCCGCTAACTCTTCGGGGCTAAATATTTTCTAATTCTTAATGTTCCTCACAATACTTGTTCGTAGAAGAGTTTAAATGAACATTAACGAAACATTAATGAAATTAACACGTTAGAATCAAAATGATAGCATCTAGTAGTTTAAACATCAAATTCTAAAGATGAACTGGAGTCGGAGACAAAGTTTATCAGTAAATGTTTAGTTTGATGGAAATTTATAGACTTTGATTTGCATTCCTGAGTAAAAATTTCAGGACTTCAGATTATTACAAATACCACATAATAGGAACATTCTAGGCTGAATAAATATTAGGAACATTTATAACTTTTATAAAATATTATTTTATGAAATAAAAATGTTATCGAATGAGAAAGTGCTAATAATTTTAAGTTCCAATTTTCAAAAAGAGGGTGCAAACCAAGAGATTTGTGCCAAACAATAATATATTTCCATTTCACTAAAGCCAACATGATGTACCAGTAAAAAAGGAACAGCTGGAAAAATTAATTAATCAACATACTGACAGTGCAGCTCCTGGCAAAATATAATATGTAAATTAATATTTGATAATTTTATTTTGTTTATGTATGTTTTTATGTGGTGCTGAGGATAGAACCTAGTGCCTCACACATGCTAAGCAAGCGCTTTACCACAGAGCCTCAACCCCAGCCCTCTAATAATTTTATTACAGCTCATTTTTGCTTGAAAAATCCAGGCATAAAATAATGCTGCTCTGCTATTAGGATTACTTTTAGTGGATACTGGAAGGTGTGTGAGAAATACTATTTATAAACATTCATTACAACATTTATTGGGTATTAAACTTTTCGTTAACAAGCTATATACTAAGTAAAAAATTATATACAATTATTTTGGTAATATATTCTAAAATATACTTGAAAAACAACTTTCAAGAAGCAAATTGACCATAATCACAAGTTCTCAAGATGTCATTGTTTCCATTATATTTTTTGATACTCCATAGGGGCTCCATCTTTTTCTCACAATATTGTTGAAATTCTGATGATTCTTTTTATTTACAACAAGAAAAACATGGTTTACAGTAACCTCTAAATTTAACAAATTAGTGCAAAGCATTTTGCAAGTATCAACAGTTTTGAGAGTTGATCTTGGCTACACACTTACTTAAAAGGTATGGAAGTGTCAAAGCAAAGAGTGGAATGGCTAATTAGGTTTCTCTCTGAGGCATATCTCCTACTCTTTTTTGTTAATAGCATTTCCTATTATCATTTGCATTTGCTAATAATTTTAGAAGGGAGGGAACTGTGGCTAAAACTTTGAGGTCTAAAGGTCTAAAAGTGTGTGTTTTCTTTGCATTTAAAGTTTCTGATTTGTAGGCAAAATCCTAAATTTGGAAAATTACCTTGCTATGCTTTTATTGAAAACTGAGATTAAAAAAAATAAATAAGTAAATAGATAAGTGGAGCTTTTATTTGTAAGCTTGTAAAAAATGAGAAAGTAATTGATTCCTGGTTTTGTGGGCATAGAATGAGAAGTATTTGTCAATTTGAAGTGCCTTGTTTTCTTTAAAAAAAAAAAAAGTCTGTTAAAAACTCTGGAAGTCATACACTAAAACCACTTTGAACTTTGGCTCTAAATTCAGCCTTGATTTTCAATTTTTAGTGATTTCTGTGAATTATCCTACCATGGACCACATAGATGTTCCCTAACTTAAAATGGTTCAACTTGGAATTCTTCAACTTGGTAATTGTACAAAAGTGACATTCATTTATAGAAAGCCATATTCAAATTTTTATTTTTTTTTTAAATTTTAGTTGTTGATAGAACTTTATTTTATTATTTATTTATTTATATTCGATGCTGAGACTCAAACCCAGAGCCTCACACATGCAAGGCAAGCTCTTTACCACTGTGCCACAACCACAGCCCAAAATTTTTATTTTTTGATCATTCCCGGGATATCAGGGCTGATGACATGCTGTACAAAACTCTCTTGAGATGACCAGTAGTGGCAGCAGTGATTGGCAGCTTCCAGTAAGCCACATTATTACAAGAAGACAAAATCCATACTCTGCAGTATGTTGTGCTACTAAGCCAGACTCTGTAGGCTAAGTGCATTAAATGCATTTTGGATTTACACTTAAAAATCTATGATAGGTTTACCAGGGCATAGCCTCATCATAAATCAAGGAGTGTCTCTCTATTATTAATGTTTCTCCAGAGAAACAATACCAAGAGGATATATGTTGAACTGTAAAAGGAGATTTTCTGTGGGAGTTGGCTCTGGTGACTATGGAGGCTGAGAAGGCACTGATATGATGCCTGAAAGGTGGAGAACAAGTGAGTTGGTGGTATCCATCGGTACAAGGCCAAAGGCCTGAGAACCAAGGACACCAATAATCTGAGGCTGAGGCTGGTGTGTTTGTGTGAGTATGCATACGTGCATGTGTGTGTGTGGGGGAGTGGGGGTAATCAAGTATAAATCTCAAAGTCCTTTGGTCTGACAATCAGCTTGATTTCTGACTGTAGGAGAAGATGGATGCCCCAGGTCAAGAACAGAGAAATTCACTCTTCCTTCTGGCTTTTGATCCATTTGGGCAATCAATTGTTCAGATGGAGATTACCCTGACAGGAGAGGGCTGGCCTTCTCAGTCTCCAATTCAAATACTGATTTCTTCTGGAGACTCTAACAGAAACACCTAGAAAAAAGTTTACCACCTGTCTGAGCACCTCTTGTATAGCTAAATTGATGCATACAATTAATCTCCACAGGCAAGTCACATGAAAAATGTGAGTCTACTAACCATGGAGTATGGGGGAGAGGCTCACTACTCCATAGTATTTACACCATCTGGACAAAAATGACGTGCATAATCTCCAGAATATAGGTAATAGTACAATGAAGTAAAATATTTTAGAAGTAATGACTTGTGAGTATTTATATTTTATTTATATATTACATAACATTTGTATATTATTTTTATATAACATAATTATAATTGTATGTAATTTAATTTTTAAAATAGCAGTTCCTGAATGTTAACTACTAAAAATATCCATTATCCCAGGTGGCCATAAAACCAAAGAGCAAATGCAGTTCCAGTGAACCAGTTAACTTCTCAGCACAAGTGTTGACCTAAATAACCTAACCTGCCATTTCTCCAGAAATGGAACCTCTTTCACTTTCTTTCATATTAATAAAATGTTAATCTGAATGCTATCAGACCATTATTATGCAGAGTTTCTCCTTCAGCATTTTTTGTAAGATTAGTCCCTGTTACAGTTAGCTGATACATCTAGTTTTGCTTTTATATGGCTAATACATCTATTTTTGCTTTTATATTTATTGTCATTATCTAGGTGATGAACAGTTTGATTTCCAATCATATATATATCTCCTAGTACACATATACATTTTTTTTTCTATAAAATATACCAAAAAGTAGAAGTGTTGAGTTTTAGAATATTTCAACTTTACAAAATGGTATGAAATTGTTCTTCAGAATTGTAATAGTTGCCATTTACACCAGCAGTACATGAAAAGTTTACATTGTTCTATATTGTAAACATTTGTTATATTTAAATTTTGGTTGAAATCTAATAGTTGAAAATTATAAATGTATGGTTAGTGATTATTAACAAAGAATATTTATATTTTTCTGTTTTCTGTAAAAGAAGACATAAGATAGCTAATTAGGCTAGTTATAGCCTTGAAAAAAGAATAGTTCAAGAAAGGGAAATTTTAGTTTCCTCTCTTAAGATCTTAGATATAAAAATCTAAAATATAATATTGATAAATCAGAAACACCAATATGTTAAAAATGCATGCCATGACAAAGTTGAATTTGAGCCAAGGAAGAACTAGTGTTTTAATGTTAAAAATCTATAACATCTTCCAAGTCTACTGCAATAACCAATTAAGAAGAAACCATGTAACCATCTTAGTATACTCATCCTTGGTATTTCTCTTACCTTTCTGCACTGATCTCTCCCTTGAGGCTCCTGAGCCACACTTTTTTCTTTTTCTATTACTGAGTATTATGATTTAGATGTGGTATCCCCCAAAATCTCACATGTGAGCTATTTTGATACAATTAAATAGCTAATCATGATTTTTAAAAGATTGACAAACTAAGAGCATACTTAACATGCTCCATATATACATATATAAAACTTATATCAAACATCTAACAATAATTTTTTAAATTTATTATTATTATTTTTGGTACCAGGAATTGAACTCAGTGGGTACTCAACCACTGTGCCACATCCTCAGCCCTATTTTGTATTTTATTTACAGACAGTGTCTCACTGAGTTGCTTAGCACCTCACTTTTGCTGAGGCTGGCTTTGAACTCATAACCCTCCTGCCTCAGCCTCCAGAGCTGCTGGGATTACAGATGTGGGCCACCTTGCCTGGCATGAAATTTTTTAATAACTTTATTATTATTATTATTATTATTATTATTATTATTAATTTATTTTTATATGGTGCTGAGGATTGAACCCAGTGCCTCACACATGCTAGGCAAGCACTCTACAACTGAACCACAACTCAGCCTCCTGGCATGAAATTGTAAACCAGGTAAAAGGCAAGAATGCCACCTGAAATTTCATTAATATACAACTATTTACTTGGGGTCACAGTAAGTCCATTAATTCAAGAAAACAAATCAGTAACTAGAATTTAATAAAACATTTCATTATTCAGAGTCAATAATATCCTTAGAAATAACCTAAGAGACAAATTAATAAAGTTCCACCGTGGATGCTGGATAGAGCAATATTCACAAAACAAATGGACTTCCTCTGTGCCGATAAAGAATTCAAGAGCATAATATTTTCAAAGAAGTCCTTTAAATAACAATAAAAGATACACATGAACTCTTATTGTAAAATGTTAAGATATTTTAGAAGATGTTAATAATGTCCAAGGGTGGAAAAAGCTAATACCATAACATTAGACTTATACTTTCTTCCACAAATTAATTTATGAATTTCAAGTAAATCTAATCAAAACTCTAGAAGGTTGTTTCATGAAATGTAAACATTTTGTTTTAATACTTTTGGAAAAAAGGACTATAGCTAGCTAAGATATTTTAAAGACAACAAAGCTAGATGTTGGGGGTTATACTACAGAATATAAAGAAATTTTATAAAGGTACAATACTTAAGCCAGCTTATACTTCTGCAGAGAAAGGCAAATATTTCAAAGATAACTGAGAAAGAGTGATATACATATATATAACACACGCATATACATATATATAAACTGGAAAAATTGAGCAGCCATACAGAAAAATGAAAGTACAACATAGTCACCCATTTAAAAAAAATCATTACAGGGATATTAAAGGCCTACTGTAAATAACAAAATTTAAAATTTTAGAAATAAGAGCATATCTCTTTACCAATGACTTCATAGGGGAAGATTTGTTATGTAAGATACAAACCATAAATTATACAGATTGATAAATTGACCACAATAAAATACAAAACCTTTCCTAAAAAGAAAAAAGGTGAACAGAATATATTTGCAAAATAAATGATTATTACTTTAATTTTACTAAATATTTTTTGCCATTCAACTTCATTCATAAAAAAGATAACTGAAAAGATAATGTATTTGCCTTTAATTGTCAAATTGATGAAGTATATAATCAGGCAACGTTTTTATGCTTTACCATCTTCATATTCCTGAGATATAATGAAGCTAGCCACTTTTAAGATGCATACATTAGTGCATTTTGCTAATTAAAAAAAAACTTTGTTTTAGTTGTAGATGGAAACAATACCTTTATTTTGTTTATTTATTTATTTTTATGTGGTGCTGAGGATTAACCCAGTGCCTCACATGTGTGAGCCAAGTGCTCTACTGCTGAGCCATAATCCCAGGCCCCGCATTTTGCTAATATTTTGATTAGTGTTTTTGTGTCTACGTTCATGAGAGATATTGACCTCTAATTTTTTGTCTTTCTTGCATTACTGATGTCTGCTTTTGGAATCAAGTTGGGTCAACCTCCTAATATGACATGAAATATATTTGTTTTCCCTCTCTTATCTGGAAAAGAGTCTGAGAACAAAATTATCTTTTCCCTTCCATTTGTACATACAGATGAAGTTACAGCTTGCGCGTGCCTATAAATTGACTCCTTCTGCTGTGACATCTTAGGTCAGCACATAGGTCTGATATAATTTTCTGTGTCCTTAGAAATATTCTGGAATCTCCACTGACCTGTGTGGTAGTCATGAGCGATATGGAGCAATTGTGACTGTCAAAGTGTGTTTAAAACTTTGATTTAAATGGACACATTGTGAGGGCCTATCCTCTTAAACATCCCTCTGCACACTCCTGTTGGTTGCCTGGCATTTCTCTTCCATCATTTCTCTGTTGATATGCATCCTTGGTATTTCTCTTACCTTTCAGCATTGATCTCTCCCTTGAGGGTCCTGAGTCGCAACTTCTTTCTTTTTCTGTAACTGTTATGATTTAGATGTGGTGTTCCCCAAAAGCTCATAATTTAGAGGAGAAATGATTGGGCTATAGCCTTAACCTAATCAGTGAATTAATTCCTGATGAGATTAATTTCATGGTAACTAGAGGCAGGTGGGGTGTGGCTGGAGGAAGTGGTTCATTGGGGTATATATTTTGCATCTGGAGCATGGAGTCTCTCTCTCTGCTTCCTGACCATGATGTGAGTTGCTTCTGTTGGCCACACTCTTCAGCCATGATGTTTAGCCTCACCTCCCCTAAAATTGTTCTGGTTGGGTCTTTAAGTCACAGCAGTGAAAAAACTGACTAAAACACTGAGACAACCATCTTTGGCTTCTGGCTTACTTTTTTCTTTTGCAGGAGTTTCTCATTCTTTCTAGTTTACCAAGAGTTTCCCTTTTAGTTTTTGTATATACTGAGTACTTATTTATTTTTAAATATTTTTTCTTTCTTTGAAATTTTTGCTGCAAGTAAAAGTCCTGAAAGATCTTTATTTCCAGATAGGGAAAATACAGAAAATTGAAATTACTTACTCAAAGTTGCATGGCAGATTAGCATCAGAATCAGGATCTTTTCTGAAACTCCCTGTCTCCTCCCTACAAGTTTAGTGCTCCTCCAATAACATACTTATATCCAAAAGGAAATCTTCAATGCATCATTCTTAGTCTCATGAAGCCTCACCTTTTTGTAATACAAATAATTATATCTCAAATTGACTTTGTGTAAATCTAATGGTTTTATATGCCAAATTGAAATGAAGTATATCCAAATATGTTTGGTACAATCTATGATTGTGCCTCCAAGAAGTCCTTCTATAATCCCAGTAGACTTATTACCTTTCTGATGTCTCCTGATAGCCTAAAGATGATGAACAGCATGGAAAAAAAATCAGGTTTTGCAGACTCCTCATCCACTATTTTAAGAAAAAAAATTAATGTCAATATTCAGAATTTGGACAAGGGCTTATTGACAAAAAATCTTAAACATGTCAGAAAAATCTTTTTGAAGGTAGTTATGCCTTTTCTGAGATCTGTAGAACTTGAGATGGCCATTGAAAAGTAAGACAATAAAAAGGAATAAAAAATTCTATGTACAACTCTAAGTAGTTGCAAAAGGCTGGAAGTCAAGCAAAGACTCAGGGCTGATTTTAAAGGACATTGGGAAGTGACCTCATTAATTTGACTGCATTCTTAGGGAAATCAGAGGTGGTTGATGGGAACTGGAAATTCCTATATATTGACTTTTTTTTCAAAGATAATCTGGACCCCAATAAGAAAGGAAGATTTAAAAATATATGTATTAAATGGAAGCTGTTTCTGTATGTGGGAAAAGTTATAAAACATGCAAAAAAGCGGGGGGCAAAAACAATATTTCACCTTTGAACTTACACAGATCAAGAAGTAGTATGGAATGTGCAAATTTTGGTATATCACTTATTTTATTTGATACAGGTCTCAATCTTTTTAAAGTAAATTTGAGTATAATTATAAGCATTCAATCTGATCATTGTTCATGAAGTGAATCACCTGTATCACCAGTTGAATCAGGAAATTAAGCCATTAGCTTCTCTCCACATAGAAACTCACACATGAAAAGAACCTCAAATATGATCTAAAACAGCACAATCATTTCTTCAGATGAATGAATGCCAATCACATCCCTAGTCGTGGAACAGATAATATTAGAACTTCTTTGGCCGAATTAGAATTAGAAATCTGGAGCCCTTGGAGCCTACTCACTCTGCGTCCTTTTCTTTCAACCCATATTTCTCTAGTCATTCTATCCAGATGGCCTAGGAGAGACCATCTCAGTGAACTGAGGCTTTATGGAAAATTCCATATGAAAACCACTGGTTCGTTGTAAGTTTTCCCTTTTAATCAAGTGTTGACAAGCTTTTCTGAAAAGGATCAGGTATTAACTATTATTGGTTTTACTTACTATACAGCTTCTACATAGCTACTCAAATCAAATGTTGTAGCATGAAAGCAGCTATAGATGGTATCTATTAGTTTTGTTCTATAAAAACTTTATTTGCAAATAGACTGCGAGCCAGATTGGGTCCGTGGACTATAGTTTGGCAATACCTGCTGTTAAAAAATAAGGAAAGAGAGATTCAGAAAATGAAGTAATTTAGAATCACACAATTGTATTACTAAAAAGAATAATTACTAAAAAGATTAATCTTGTGGATAAGGAAACTAAAGCCTTGGGAAATTCACAAAACTGTGCAAATTTAAAGCAATTTATGGCATGTGTAACTTAACAAGGGATACATATATCAGAATTATAGTTTAGGTTGCACTTTGATTCCATTCCAACTTGTTTTTATTGTTTTAACTCTGTAGCTCTCGCATCTTTCCAGGAATCCTGTTCTTTCTAGGAATTGTAAACCCCCAATCTCATAACTAACATACTTTCTACTAGATTCATTGTTTCTCATGACTCAACCTGGTGCTTCAAAAGGTGAGTCTTCACATAAATTGCCCAAATAACTCTTTACACCAATTTTAAATGGCCTGGGTCCTGAGAATGTTTATGCCCATTACTGAGTTGAGGTCTACCTTTTTCATGTCATATTTTTTCAATGTCACATTTGAAATGCTTTTTATCAAAAGATTATGCATTTGAATGAATTTACCAAGTCTTTACTATGATTCAAGGTCTTATGATTTATTCTGGTATCTTGTGCCTGAAAGTGTGTTATTTGTATTGGCAAAACACTTGCAGAGGCTGGGTCAGACCTTGTCTTTCTTCTGTATGTGTGTGGTATTTTATGAATTGAAACAGGCAAGGTCATGCAGCAGAAATAGACAAAGCTAGAATCCTAGTGGTCCAAAGCCATGTATTTCACTCTAAAGCCTTAGTAAGTGCTTTGCTCTTGCTCACTGCCATTCACATTCTCTTTTGAAACTGACAGGGCAGCCACTATTGATGAATTGCCCATCACAACCTTAGAGGAAAAAGAGAATATAATGAAGCACGAATTGGCTCTTAAAGATTCTCCTTGAAGTGACAGATCCACCTTTCAATGGTCAAAGCAAGTCAAATTGCTAAATCTAACTTCCATGGAGAACGGAAATACTCCACAGAGGGAAATCAGACTTTGGTGAATTGAGGTCAAAATCCAGCTGAGAGCCAGAAGCTTAAATCCATTCTCATTTCTCTCTAGAGGACTGAAAGGCCTCATGCAAGTTAACTGCTAGTATCCTGCCCTGAATTACCAGATACCAGAAATAGGTATAAATATACCTTTTGGGCATTATAAATCAAGATGTAAATCTATTCCTTAAAAATAGTTTATTATTAATATACTATTTTAATATGTTAATTAGGAATGAGATCTATATAAGTGGAATATAAATATTTAGTATTTTCAAAGGTATTTAATATGCTTTTGATAGTCATAACTATTTCAAATTTTTCCCATTTTGTTCTTTTGCCCAACCATTCCTGAAATATTTTCCAATGGACCTTATTTTCTGATTTCTCTTCTATGGGGGAACATACATAAAAATCTCCATCAAAATAAAATAAGGTGCCTGTTAAAATATCACATTCCTAGGTTATACATCAAAGTAACAGTAGATGGCCCCAGGAATCCGTAGCTTATTGCCCAGAAACACCATATGGCATTAATGTTTGGAAAACACTGGCCTAGATCATATGGCCTGAATCTGTTCACTAATTTTAATGAAATCGCTGGCCAGCCATTAGGGTTGTTTTTATGCCTTGTTTTATTTCTTTCTTTCCTTCCTCTTCCTCTCACCCTCCCCCCACCTTTTTTTTTTTTTTTTTTTTTTTTTTTGGTATGAGATTTAGGGTTAACTCATTTAGTTCCAATAGTTGGTATATGGAGGGATTTGTCATTTGCTCCAGAAATTCACCTGGGGTGCAAAACAACTTCCAGAGAGAAGCATTCATGTTTCATCAATTTATCATTTTTTTAGTTGAAAATTTATAGAATGCTGAGGAAAATTTTAAATAGAACTCTTGAAAAAAGCATATTAAATGTGGTGGCTGTGCATGACATCTTTAAGGCTATAACTGAGAATCTGTGTTTAGGTCTGCAAGCAAAATGTGATCAGCTTGGATGAACACACAATCCAATTCATTCTTCTCAAATTTACAGTTGAATCCTATTGTCATTGTTGAATAATCGTGTGCTGATTTAATTGCATTGAAATTAATATGTGCAAATGTGTCAATGGTGGGAGCCGTGTCCTCACCATTGCCAACCCTCCCTCACTGTCATCTCTGAAGTGATCGTGACTGTTAATCTACGTTTTGCTCCTAAAACTGTGTAGTTAATTTAAAAAGGTTGATTAGGGAAGATCATTCTTTCTTAAATCTACAGTGTGAAAATTAAAGAAATTATAGGATAGATATTTTAAATTGTTACACTTCAATTTTCAAAATAAACAAAATTATTTTATGTGATATATTGATATAGTATTTTTTTTCAAAGTATGTTATTGACTCTATCTGAGAAAGCAAACTAGACTAAGTTTCTAGTTTTCTTTTATCCAGGGTTTTTAACTCACTATCATTGGCAATGTGGTGTCAACTATACAAATGCAGTCATAATGAGGGAATCTTTATGCTGTGCATCAGATTTCAATGTGTGCCTCATTACTGCATGAGGAACAAAAGGATGAAGGAATAATCTGTTTACCAGGGTTTTGAAGAGTTGAATGAGTCATAATCATATTCTTTAAAACTATATGCTTTTATGTATATGAAGCTTAACAGAGGGACCCAGTGAACAAACATTGGACAAAGACTTGTGAAATTGCTTTTCATATTAAATGATTCCATCCTTGCATATAGTAATTTATGGGAATCCTCCCTTTGTTTGTCTACTCTGGAGTTTGATGAGAAATGCCCAAAGGAGTGTTTTGTGATAATATAGTGAAATCTGCTAATTTATGGTTTCATATGGATATCTACATTTGCTCTACATTTGCCAGGTGGCCCCTTCCCATTGAGTTCTTTAAACTGAATTGTTAGATTGATTTTAGATCAGATTAGATTATTTCATGAAAGATGCGTGGAGTAGAAGTATTTTCTAGATGATTGTAGTTATATTCTACAATAGCACCACATGGTAGTTCCCTTCTAGTATGATATACCAATTCCATCTTTTAAATCTTGTGTGGAATTAAAGAGCAACTAAGTTCAAAAGTAATTATTTTTTATTTCAACTCTATAAAGTATACAACAGGCACTCAGCAATTACAGCTGCAGGAAAAATACAGAGCAAATCAAAGCAGGTTAAGTTTATGAAAAAGTTTTTAATCTACATCAAAAGAGTGCAAGTGGTCAATGACCATTTGATGACAGTTTGTTGCATTCTGACTAACAAAGGACTCTTTCATGTAGAACAAATTCTAAGAGGACAATCAAATAACCATAGCAGTAAGAATACAAAAGAACTGACCAGTTGTAAAAACATCATACATTGAAATAAATTTGATAGATGATGCTTAAAGAAATGTCCCTTTACTCAGAAAGCCCAAACCTCTGAGTCATGGTCAAGGTCCCAGAGCTCTGTCTGTTGATGCAGGGGCAGATAAAGAGGAGGGCTTACAACATACTTTCAACGTTTTGCTTTCCAGGTCTGTCGAAAACTTGCCTCATAAATGATTTGCATATACAAGAACTCAAAGAAAGCATCCTGTTTTGTTGAGTGGTGCACCAAGTTACTTTTTCGTCATTGGTTTCAGAACGAGGTGTGGTTAGCAGTCATTTCTGATTTTCTTTTGGGTTGGACCATTGTTAATGGAGTCTATAAAATGAGATATGCTAGAACATGACTGCACTAATTGCTTTTTCACTGAATCTGCACAGCTTAGCAAAACAGGAATACCTGTATACAGACTGATAGTATGTCATATATTAATTTGACCTGCACATACATTTATACATTTCACAGAAATGACGCTGTATCTCATTAACAGATACACAGCTCTGGTACATTTAACAGAAATAAGAGAACAACTTCATCATTTCTGTAATTCATCAATATTATATAATAAAGGCTTATAAATTGTTAGCAGAAAGAACTGTAAAACGCAGCAAGCTAAGAAAGGACAACATTTTGAGGTGTGTTTGTCTTTGTCATGCAGCATAACACCAAATTTGTTTTTTTTTTTAATCAGATGCCATGAATTTAAGGCACTTGCAACAATGCCAGATAGCCAGGTCATGTTCTAAACTATGGGACAGATGAATAACAGTACTGTTGACATAGTTTTCAATAATACTGACAATTATGACATTAATTCAAGTCTACTTGGACCTAAAAACATTATTCAATACAAATAAAACAAAATAATAATGCTGTGAAACACTAAAAAAAGTTATACGTACCACAAAATATCACACAAAAATATCTATTTACATAAATATTTGTCTGTGGTCCTATTGTGAAAGAAAACAGTGTTATGGATAATGCACAGATCACCTCTATTGTATGAAATCAGTTCTAATATTCTTGTTGTCAATATGGTAGCTGACTTCTTTAAGTTCATCATCAGTTCAGTCATTTAAAAATGAAGCAAGAAAAATCCAATAGTTATGTATGTATCATTGTACATGTAAAATTCACATGTATATTTATAATTGTAAGTAAAAACTATGATTTATTAAGTATATAATCAAAATACATTTGTTTTAAATGCTACATGGGTCTGATTCATACTGTAATAACAAGGAAGGTAATAAACATAAAAATCAATTACAGCAATTTTCCACAAATAATTTTCTCTAATGTATTCAATCTATCTCAACTTTGATGTTCCTTTCCTTGGCAGTTTTCAGTTTTCCTGTGAATCAAGACACACAGAAAGCCCTTATTTCCCATACTGGAAATATTGACAAGAAAGTCATTTCACAAATCAAACAAGTTGGCACTATTCTAACTTATCCAGATGTTCTTTAATGTAAGAAAAAAGAAGGGGCATGAAAAATTCAGAAGTAAAATGAGATGCACTTTATGAAGCTGATCATGAATTATAGCCCTAGTGTCTTCATTAAGACAAGATTTAATTCCTTAAAATTAAATATTGTAAATCAGATGAATGTTTTCTGTTAATAATTCTTGGAAGATATAGTTCACCTTTAGTTTTTGGTGATTGCTTTAGACATCCTGATGCAATGTTATGGGTGAAATGAATAAAGATGTAGGTACAGGTGGGAAAAACAATCTACAGTTACGTTGTGCTGAATGCTACTTCTTCCTTCTCCACAGAACTTTCCAAATGGGTTGTCTTAGACGTGAACCATAGTCCAAAATGCACAGTAAGTGCTAATTTCTGGGACTTTTGTGATATTTGAAAATTTGTAGGATCAGATTTACTTTCCTAATGACAAGGTAAATTTAATATTCTAGCAAGCCTTTTGCATGCCTACACCACACAATCTTTAAACAAAAATCACTGAACATTGGTGGTAATTGGAATTATATATATATAATGATTTTGAGAATTTGTAAGGGAGGGAATGTTCCAATAACAATAATATCAATAATATCTTAGGATCAAAATTTTAATCAAATTTTATCCTAATTATACATAATACAAACAGTAGTTTTATGCTGAACATGTTTTAGAGTATATTTTGATATCATGTTCTAAAGTAGTTTTTTGAGTATGAAAAATTCAAACAAAATTCATAATTATACACTTTCTTGGCTAAGATATTACAAGCCAATTCAATATAGTTTTGCAGAAACGTCTACATTAGATTGATTAGTAAAACACTCTAATGTTAAAAAGCAAACCTGTCTTAATTATACCAAGTTCACACACAGTTCCAAGACAGCTTTGAAGGTTATACATTGGTCTTTGTAGGTGTAATGCTATCTGTCAAGGAAAAGCTTCCAGAAAACTCAGCTATTGACAGCTAATAATGTTCAACCAGCCTGCCGCCAACGGACCTGGTTTCATTTGCTGATTCTTTATGTGAAAAAAAGCAAATCAGTTTGATATTTTCATTTCTAGTCTAGTATAAATTTCAGGTTCACTAATATTTGTTTTATTTAGCTAAAATCAATTTTTATGAACTCAGGTTCCTTTTTCCTTCTCTAACCCTTTTCTACTTGAACAAATGTGTGGGCTTATTCAGGAAAAGGTAATCAACACCTGGACAATTTCTTGTTTTCTTTCCTGACCTCAAATGAGTGAGCTTCCTGGTTTTGTGAACTTTAATAACTTTGACATTGTGTTTTCTGACTTTCTTTTTCTTTTTTTCTCTTTTGGTTCAGGCCTAAGACAAGAAGCTAGTTCAAAAAGATTCCCAAATCACCTTTTTCTCTCAAACCTAGACTATGTTGTGTAAGTGAAATCTGACAGGTGTTTGGTTTAATAAATTTAGTGAAAATGCTTGAGTCTCTGGCTAGACATGTAAGGTTTAGAATTTGTGTTGTCTGTTCAGACACTGACATTACAGATGAAAGATATACATAGCACCTATATAGTTTTTTTTTTTTTTTGGATGGGTCTTAATCCCTCCCCACCCTATCCCACCCCTAACTCAAGGGTTTATTTTTATAAAAGGAAATATTTTAAGCCTCAGTTTGAGGGTATGTTAGGTAAATAGTTAAACCAATTGGCTGCTAGTCACTTATTTCCAGGACCATCTTTAAGCACAATATTTTTTTAAAACATGAAATGGTTTTGTGAATTGCTTTTCCCCCCACTCTATCATGCCAATTTATCAAAAAGAAATGAATATCATGCATTTTTTTCAATCCTCTGCTAAAACGCATATATACCTGCTATGAAAGGTCTCAGGAGAATCCATAGCAGTTGTGCTTTTATCATATCAATTTTTAAAATCTGTCAGAAAGAAAAGGTAACATTCAGTCTTGTCATCAGCACTGCTGGGAAATAAAATCATGAAACTTCTAGCACTGGTTTGACATGAACTCCATGACCCACAGATGTGTGGTCCTCTTTTCTAAGGTATATACACCGGCTTGCAGTAATAGGTTCCACAACCTTCATTTTAAAAAAGGGGATAGCCCAGGTTCTGTACCATCGTCATCTATCGTACCAATATATTATTCTTTCATCTTGAAAAGTCTAGCAAGGTACAGACTCTTTTACTAGATTGAAGTGCTTCCTACAGTCTTTCAAATTATAGTCAGAGCAAAGCAAGATCGTTGCAACAATAGAAAACATCACTTTACTGGTGAAAGGCTTTGCTTCAGGACCACCATGTCAACTGCTATTTTAGGTTCAAACAGAAAACATGTAAAGAGCACTATTGTCATCTAAGCAATAAGTCCTAATGCCACTGTAGTTACTGGAGCAGCATCGATCAAAGGCATCATGGTGACCCCGAGCACTAATCTTCTCTCTTTCCCTCAAGTTTGCTGGCAGCTGTGTCTCAGAAAAAGCTGTCTTCAGCAAGGCAGAAGCAGGTAAGAGAAATACATTAGAAGTCTATATCCCAGCCTGAGTTGTCATCAGGCGGTGGCTCCTCACTGTCCTCAGGAAAACTGTCGAAATTACTTGTGTCCGTGGGTGATGCAACCTGCAACATGAGAAAATGAGTAGGTTTCTGATTTTTTTTTCATGGGATTTTACTTTACTCTCCATTATTAAAAAGAATTGTTATTTTTAAACGGATACATAGAAACATAAAAATTATACTTATCAGTGAGGTACCATGCAATTTTTGATACATGTGTGCATTGCATAATGTTTAAATTAGGTTAAACATATTTGTCTTCTCAAACATTTATCATTTGTTTGTAGTGAAACTTTCAAAATCCCTTCCTATAGTTTCTTGAAATATATAGTGCATTTTTGTTATCTGCGGTCACTGTACTGTCTGATAGCACATAAGAACCCCTTGCTCCTGTTTTAACTGTTTAGTACCCACTGATCAACCTCCCCCACTTCCTGTTTCTATTGCCCTATTCTTCCCAGCCTCTGGTAGTCCTCATTCTACTCTCAACTTCTAAGAGATGAACTGTTTTAGATTCTACATATAAGTGAGATCATGTGGCATTTGCTTTCTGTGCCTAGTTTATTGCTACAAATAACAGATTTGCATTATTTTTTATGACTGAATAATATGCCATTATGTGCATGTACTACATTTTCTCTATTTTGAATTTTATTGTATTTATTATTTTGGTACTGGGGATTGAACTCAGGGACATTTGACCATTGAGCCACACCCCCAGCCCTATTTTGTATTTTATTTAGAGACAGGGTCTCACTGGGTTTCTTAGCATCTCGCTTTTACTGAGGCTGGCTTTGAACTCAGGATCCTCCTGCCTTAGCCTCCCAAGCTGCTGGATTACAGGCATGTGACACCACGCAGCTCTATTTTGAATTTTAAAAAGCATTTTTGTCACCTTTTCAATGACAATTTTTTTTTAGCATCTACTATGTAACTGGGTTTGAATTGTGGTTAATAGTGGTAAGTAAAAATAAAATAAATCCTCACAGGGATTTATATTACAGAAATAAATTGTGTGGTTAAAACCAATAATTAAGAAAATCTTTATGTAAGTATGAACTTTGGCTAGGGCTGCAATACACACACACACACACACACACACATATATATATGTATATATATATACACACACACATTATATATATATTCATATATATGTACACTTACATATATATGTGTATGTTTATATATAGTGCTTTGAGAGTATAAGAGTGAACATATAAAGCCTCTTGAAAAAGTATGATTTATAACCTAAGAATCAGTGAATTCAATATGGAGGGTAGCACATGCCAAGGTCCTGAGGTGAGACACAGAGAGAGAGCTCCATGCTTTGAAGTAACCAAAAGATGCTGACATAACTGCTATATAAGAAATGGGGACAGTACGCAGAGATGAGGCAGATAAGCAGGCAAAATCCAGGCACTGTTCTTTATTCTCTATATAAGAGCCATTTCTAAACTTGAGCAAAATTCTTATAAATCTACTGGGCAAAGTCCAATCAGCAGAGCATCAGCAAGAAGCCAGTTTAATATTTCTATTGCTTAAAAGATCCCTTAAAAGATAAATTTAGGTTAGAATAATTTGAGTTTAGCATTTATTTATTTCTCTCTTCCAGCTTTTTTCTCTGCTTTTGTTCTAAAACCAAATCTTCATGAATGCAATTAGCATCTGTAATGTGGGACATGGTAATGGTATTTTTTTATTTTGTTTTATGAATACACAAATGTTGGCTCAGAAATAAATCTTAGAAAATGAAAAATATTTTCTTTATAAAGAGCAGACTTGAATTAATCTTAGAAAGAGGTAGCATATGAATAAAAGTCCCAGGATCACAAAGCAGCCCTCTCTCTCTTGATTAAGACACACTACATTTTATTAAACAGATGCAGTACAGATGAAAAATATCGATAGATGCAATCAGTTGAAATCTATTTCAGGTAATTATGATGTAAAGAGTCCACTTATAATCTTTTTCTTTTATTATTTATTTATTTAGTTTTGCACTAGGGATTGAACCCAGAGGCATTTTATCATGAGCTACTTCCCTAGCCATAAATATATATATATATATATATATATATATATATATATATTTTTTTTTTTTTTTTTTTTTTTTTTTTTTTTTTTTTAATTTTGTGACCCTCATTAAGTTGCTTAGGGCCTCACTAAATTGCTGAGGCTGGCCTTGAACTTGTGGTCCTCCTGCCTCAGCCTCTTGACTCACTGGGATTATAACCAAGTGCCACCACACCTGGCTCTTTTTCTTTCAGAGCTTGATAGAGGAATGAAAGGACACGTTGTATCTGAGAGTGCTTCAAAGTCACATTGCGGGGCAGGGAGAACTACAGAGGCAGAAATGGAATGCTGGCCAAGAAATGACAGCCGCTGAACTGGTTGCTGCAGATTCACTTTGTGCTTCTGTTTACACATGCACATAGTTAGTGTTTACCACAGCAAAAATTAAATCATATTCATCAACACAGGCGACTGGAATGAAAGTGGAGAGTTACAAAAGATAAGGCTAAAACCCATCCATAGCAACCATCCCCAAAGTTATCTGTTTTGAAGTTGGGAGTTTAGAGTACTCCATCATTTTAATGGGGTACTTTGATAGCTTATTTAACCCATCACAGGGCAAAATTTGACAAATAACACTTTTTTTGTTGATGACATCAACACCAGAGAGCAGGTCACACAATTTCAGATGGAAACTCACTTACGCTTGGTATGATGGGAGGAGTCAAGGTGCCCTTCCTCAGACCTTCCCAGTTAAAGCCCTCAAACCATCTAGGAAAGGAAAAAACATCATCAGAGGCATAGTACCTTCTCTGGCGTCTTCCAGAACAACACGTAGGGTTTGTGTGCCCTAGAAAGCAATTAGGCTAATATCTTCCTGTGACAAAATGCTTTCTCTTGAATCATATGTTTTTCAATTATCTTATCTCATAAAAAGCATATTTTGAAAGTGTGATTGTCAAATTTGAACACCAACCGCTATGCAACTGTTTTTCTTGTCATTTCAGTCGTAATATCTGTATGACCTTGTTCCTCCATTGTCATTATAATTTATAAATGTCATAATATGATTGGCCCTGTGCCTTACTAGACTCTTTTATTTTAAGGAGATAGAGTCAGGCGATGAAGTGAGGACAGAAAATTAACTTTCCATCTCTGCCATTGATTCAGAGTGCAGCCTAAGCTAATTACCCTTTTCATAGTCCTCTATTTGTCTCTTCATATCCCAATTTCCTCACTTTTTTTTCCTTTTTAAGATAGAAAAAAGGTATTTTATATACAGCTTTTCTGTGAAAATAAGAACAACATACTGGCATAGGAAGGTGTTTTCCTTTTGTTCAATGAAGATGCCACCATTAGCAAATGTGTACACCAAATTCTTAATAGGCCTTCTAGATTTCAGATAGTTCAGTAAATAAGTTCCTTTGATAAAGATATGAATTTCTTGGGAGTGTCAGGTAAGCAGGCTAAGAGAAAAATCAGTCTATGTTTAGATTAGCTTTGGAACATCCAGCGAACCTGGATGTTACCTACATTTCAAAAAGGGTGTACTCTGTACTGCTTTCCTGTTATATTTAATTGGGAGATAGTTGGAAAAATATATATTTTGGCTTTAATCTAAAAAACTTAGGTATGCTATAGTGGGCAACTTTGTTTTTAATATTCTAGTAGGGAGTAGAGTCCCTAAATTAAAAATAAACATTTTTTTTTTCCTTTGGGCCAGAGAGGAAAAAGAAATGCTAACTAGTGTGAGTTCAGAGCATCTCAATCAGTGAATTTGCTATAGCCACAGGGTTGTCACATATATCTAAGTACAGCTCAGGAGGAAGGGCCTTGGAAAGGCTAACCTGTCTCTACAAGCTCTTTGGCTGTTCCTGTAGGAGAGCTGTATCCCTTATACACCAATAACTCTAAACATATCAAAATACACCACCCGAACTGTCTGAACTCTGACACCTAAAAGTTATTAAGAAAGAGGACTTACTTGTGCTTTTGAATGTCTTTCACTCCGTTTTTCAAATTTCCTAATCTTTCCGACGGGTTGTCCCTGAAAGTAAAATAATCATTTTGTTAAGTAATCTAATTATTTCCACATTATGATCCTTTCAAAAACAATGTGTTTAAAACAATTACCTGCATAGTTTTTTGATTAAGTTAGCAGCATTTTTGGCAATCTTCTTTGGAAATTCTATCATGTCAATCCCCCTCAATATGATGTTATAGGTTTTCATAGGATCTGGGCCTGAGAAAGGTGGGCTGTGAGAATGAGAGCAAGACATGATCAGAGACATTATTTTTACTTTCTAAATAAGAATGGTGAAATTTATAAACTCCAAAAATGATACCAATTCTTATGTTGGGGCTTACATTAGTAGTGAAAACAAAAAGAAATTCAATTAGCAGCCAAACACTATGCAAGCCCTTGGCAAAAACCATAAATGGGTGAGGTTTCTCTGCTGTTCCCCTCATTTCTGTTTAGTGCAGGTGCCTAGCTTCTTGCTGTCCTTGGTCATTAAAAAACTATCCCTTAACTCTTTGGCCTTTGTCACGCCAATCAACTTTATCCAGGGTTTTTGTTTCTTTGAGAAGAAATCTTGTGGATTATTTTATTTTTGTACTACATGTTTATTAATAGAAGTTTAAACTATTTCCTTTTATTCGGTAGATGTAAAATAGAAGCTCATTTGCTTTTGTTGAGGGATGTGACGCTATCTGTCTCATTTTCTGTAATAATTATTTTCTGTTTACTTTAATATGTTATTAGCTGTAAGTCAATTTTAGTCACTTTTAAAATGAATAAACATGAGATGATGTTTAGTATTCTCTTAGAATTTAAAAAGTTTTGTGTGATGTTACAATTGAATATTCTCTTTCTTAGGAATTTTGATCTTTAGTTTAAAAAGTGAGGAAGACACAAATCTGGCATTTTTTATGAATTGAATGCATTTTAATTCATGATTTTGCTTTTATATTTATATGTTTATCTTAGATAAATAGAACCAATTTTTTAAAGAAGGCTTTTGTGGTTTTTCAGAAGTGATGCACATACAGTCTAAGATATTCAGGCAATATGTAAAACTTAAAATTACTTAAAAGAAAAAATTATCAAATACCCCAAATATTAATTATCAGCATTTGATTAACATAATTTTGTATTTTTATCTGTGTAGATGGAAAAACATGGATTATATTACACTTGATTTTGAAAAATATAGGCATTCAATTTACTTTGACTTTATTCAACTGAGGAGTAAAACTAGAAATATGGTAAGATTCAAATAGCAATTCTTCAATGACAATATAAATTCCTGAAAGTTTTCTCTAAAGTAAAGAAATTTATAAAAACTTTGAATTTATACTTTCTTTTTTTTTTAAATAACATGCTTCAGCTTTTCAAAACAATTAAGATTCCTAATTATAAATGATGAGGTATAAGTATACATATAGTTAGTTCTATTTTCCTCCTACTACTTCAACTTTGGTTGGTTTTGGTATTGTTTTAAGATTGTTAAAAATTATAAGACTTAAATTCTGTACAGTAATACAAATTTAAATTATTTCAACTAAATTCTAGTTTTTAATGCAAAACTCTCCATCGATCCTTTTTCTAGTTTTTCTGATCCTGAGTGCTTTATTTGGACTCATCTTTCTGTGGACTTGGTCATGTAGAAGTGTTTTTGAGAAATGTCTCAGTACATTATATGTTGCATTTGTATTTTAAGAATAAACTGTCTTGTCTTGATATAAATACTTGGGTTTATACCATAAAATTCTCCAAGAACTTGGTATATTATCTTTAAGCAATAAAGGTGTCTAGAAAAGGTACAGCAATTCTAATCCTCCTCACAGTCAACACCATACATGATGTAATTTTGATGGCAATATGATTATCTTTGTCACTGAATTTGGAAAATCATACTTGACACATTGTGGTGTTATTTTTTTGAAGGTTATATCATGATCACCAGATATCAAAAGTATAAACTGAGGGGCCAGGGTTGTCACTCAGTGGTAGAGTGCTCACCTAGCATGTGTGTAGGACTTGAGTTCTATCCTCAGCACCACATAAAGATACATAAATAAAGGCATTGTGTCCATCTACAACTAAAAAAATATATTTAAAAAAGTATACACTGAGTCAAGCATTTATGTGATAAATTTTCTATTATGCAATTAAGCTTTTCCTTCCAATTTGTAATATCCTATTCACACATACAGTTGTGCTTTTCTATTTCCATTGACTTCTACATCCTCTTTCTACAAAAATTTCTGGATCTTTACTTTTCCATTTTTCCAACCTATGTACTATCTCTACAGCTACACTTTTTTTCTTTTCATTCATTTTTTTTAACATTTAAAAAGTTTTATTTTTTAACTGATGCATAAAACGTAAAAAGCATACATATTAATGGATTCCATATAATGTGTTGATACATGTATACTTTGCATCATACTTAAATTAGATTAGAAACATTTATCTCCACAAATGATTATCATTTATTTATAGTGAAAACTGTCAAAGTTCTTTATTGTAGCTTTCTGAAATGTGCAGCATAATATTGACATCTATAGTCACCCTACTGTGCAGTAGCACACCAGCACTTCTAACTCGTATCTAACTGTACCTTAGTACCCATTGATCAACCTCTCCCCATTCCATCACTACCCTGTACGGTTTCCAGCCTTTGATAACCACTGTTCTTCACTCAATTTCTAAAAATCAAGTTTTCCAAATTCTACCCAGAAGTAAATCATACAATATTTGTCTCCCTGTGTTTGGTTCATTTCACTTAACATAATGACCTCCAGCTCCTTTCTATGCTGCTTGTGGCAAAAGTCAGTCTTTCATCCTTTAAAATGGTCAAACAAGTGTTCCATGGAGTATATGTACCACATTGTCTTTATCCACATATTAGCTGATGGATACTTAGGATAGTTCCATATTTGGGCTATTGTGAATAAGACTGCAATAAACAGAGGAGTGCAGATGTCCCTCAACAGACTGATTTCATTTTCTTGGCTATATACCCAATAATGGGATTACTGGATCCTAGACTATAATTCTATTTTAAATTTTAAGGAAAGCCATGCCTATGATGCCCTTTCTTTTCCCTCTCTACATCTAAGTCCCAGTCTTCCTTTTAAAGGGTTGGCACTATAGGTCTTCAATTCTTGAAAAGCCTTCTGGACAAACGTAGTTCTCTACCAAACTCTGTGGGTCATAAGGCCCTTCCACTTTCTGTTCTTACTATATTTCGTAGTTATGTATTCACTTCTCTGTTAATGTTGGTCTTTGGGGAGCTTTTAATCTGTTTCATGCCATGTGATATTCCTAATGCCCATTTTGGTTGTTGTTGATTACAATATTATACAAATAGTCAGCAACACATTCACGTGTTGTGAATTCACACATTCACACACATATATAAAATTGCTAAGTAGTCCTCTTAATTCTATGTTAACCCTTGAAATTTTTTTTTTTTAATTTTTTATTGTTGGCTGTTCAAAACATTAGATTATCATTTCCCTTGCTTCATTGTCAGCTACAAGATTAGACTCAAAATCTCAAATTAAGACACTGGATCCTTCTACATTCACATACGTATAAGGACTTAGCAATAATGAGACTAAAAATTGGAATCGATTTGTCTTCATTGGACGTATTTTAGATCTTTGTGAATTGTCATTAGCATAAATAATTAAAGTGTGAGATATGCTGAAATCTACCTAGATGGACTAATCACAGTGACAAAGTCAGGAATGTAAAATTGTATGTGGTCTATTTTTACTAGCAGTTCCCTATAAATGTCCATACCTGCCAGTCAGAAGTTCATACATTAGAATTCCCAATGACCAATAGTCAGCTGAAATGTCATGACCTTTGTTTAAGATGATCTCTGGGGCTACATACTCTGGAGTCCCACAAAAAGTCCATGTTTTCTTTCCAAATCCTATTTTCTTTGCAAAGCCAAAATCAACCTTAAAAAGAGAGAAAGATAAGATAGTAAGCCACTTATGATTAGGTTGTAATGCAATAAATTATTTTGCTGAATCATGAAAATAAAAAATAACAGATCCAGGCTATTATAATTTTCTTTTCTAAAAGGAATCTTGTATCCTGCAAACAATATTACCCTGATTGAACCCTGTTGCAGTGTGAAAAGTTGGACCCGAATATTGAATTATATTCACATCATTAATAAGAAAAGCAAACTTTCTTTCCTGAAGATTTTTTCATTTTTCCCTAATTTTATGCCACCAGACGTTGTGGCATAAAGAAAAAATTTCCTCTTTCCTCAAAAACATTAGAAATCCAAGTGCTCCTACCCAACATCTTTCCCAGAATATACTGATTTATGCTGGACTTTATGCAATTGACAATTTAATTAATATTAATTATTTGAGAAGGCACGTTATCATTGAAAGAAATAGTCCTGGGTTCTATGCTCAGCACCACATAAACAAATAAAGGTATTGTGTCCATCTACAACTAAAAAAAAATATTAAAATGTATACACGAATCTGCCCCTGGTAAACATGAATAAAATAAGAGTGGAACCTTATTTTTTCAAGAAACCTTTTAAAAGAGGAGCTGCAAATGCAGAAAATCTATTTCTTTTCTAAAACAATTTGGATGTCACCTTAAATAATTAACTGTATTGATTTGATTTCTTTAAGAACCATATGCTATATAAAAATCCCAAAAGCTTAAAAATGGAATCAGGCACTGACAGATCCAAGACCCAGAAAATTTGTACATTTTAAAATAGGAGAACTTCCATTCTACAGTAAATCTTTAGAACTTTTGACATTATCATTATTATCATCATCATCATCACCTGACAACATTATTGGCAGAGTTCAATTTTTACCATTAGCATTTTTCTTAAATAAATACTATTAACATGGTTCACAGTTGACTATATTATAAATGTGCCTTGCCTTTGGATGGCAGAATTCTGACTAGGAAAAATAACCTATAAGCTCTTTTAGGTCTATGAACATGCACCAGGAATAGTGTTTCTTAACGCTTGTCAAAAAGCATGTTTTGCCAGAGTAGTATCTGAAACTTAGACAACATAATTTCTTATAACTTTAACATAATTTGAAAATATATTTAGTTGAAAACTCTAATGCTAAATCCTTCTTTTAAGAAAAGTTGTAACACTGTAGTGGAAACCAGATTTTAATGTTAGCAAACAAAGACAGTTTTATAAATGGATATTTTAAAACTTTCAGAACAGAACCCATGTATGAAAAGCACTGACCAGTTTGGCATAACCTCGATGATCTAGGATGAGATTTTCTGGCTTGAGGTCCCTGTAAATGATTCCTTTGGAATGCAGATAGGCAAAAGCTTCCACCACACATGCTGTGTAAAATCTGGTTGTAGAATCTTCAAATGAACCTCTGAGACACAGACAATGAAATGAAAAGTGTATAAAAGTTAGTTTCTCTAATAAGGTTAATTTTCCTTCTCATATCGCTATATTCCTGGGCCAAAATTTAGCCCAGAGACCAAAGTCTGCCTATCTAAATGTCCTATAAGTGCCATTCATTCCACTGGGTTTTCTAAAGCATTTCAGGATCAAGCCAAGAGATTTTCTGTCCTTATGTGTGGGATAGTAAAAATCTAACTTCCTGAAAGGGATCAAGAAGAGTTCAAGCACATTCCAGGTTTCAGGTATGTGGTGGCTTCCTCTTAACAGCCCACCACAATCCACACAGGAACAGAGTTTCAGCAGTAGGCAGGGAAGAGAGTCAGTTCTATTTTAGAGTTTATCTACCACACATATGCTTCTTAAAGGAGTAGTTTAAGGATTTATTCCTATGTACTTTTAAAGAGCTTGTTTCTCAGTCTTTCTAAACATTGTAGATATAGTTCATGAGAATGCAAAATAAATAAAATTAAATTAAAAAGCTCATGTTTTTAAAGAACCATGTTGGAATCAGCTTCAATGAGCTCTGTTTTCAAAAATTCTGTCATCAGGACAAAAGTTTCCTACACTACAGCCTTCTTATTAGTAGGAGGAGATGGAGCTAAAAGACAATTTGGAAAAAAAGGTAACTAAAAGGGAATATTCAATTGATTATAATTTTTAGCAAGAAAATTCTGTCTCTTGTCTCTGTATGTAGAAGTGCATGTAAAACCTAAAATATACAACCACATCTGTGTCTATATATAGATTGACAGAATGAAATAACAATAAAGGAAAACAAAACAAAAAAAAAACCTTGACATCTAAGGTTGATTCCTTGATTCTACATCAGAATCTTCCTACTTTAGCTGTTTTTTCATGGAACAACTTAAAAAATAAACTTCCTTTTTGCAGTAGTAAGCTCAATTTAAGAACTGTGTAATTCAAGAAAAAACTCAAATTGGCTCAAAGACATAGATAGGAATTAGACCAGAAACCCTGCATCTGTCAGAAGAAAATGTAGGCCCAACACTCCCAACATATTGACTCAGGAACTGACTTCCTTAACAAGACTCTGAAAGTGGAAGAAGTAAAATAAAAAATCAATAAATGAGATGGTATCAAACTAAAAAGCTTCTTCATAGCAAAGGAAAGAATCAAAAGTATGAAGAGAGAGTCTACAGAATGTGAAATAAACCTCTGCCATCTGCACCTCAGGGCATTAATACCCAGGATGTAGAAAGAACTCAAAAACTTTAACACCAAAAACAAACAAACATGGGCTGGGATGTGGCTCAAGCGGTAGCGTGCTTGCCTGGCATGCGTGCCGCCCGGGTTCGATCCTCAGCACCACATACAAAGATGTTATGTCCGCCGATAACTAAAAAATAAATATTAAAATTCTTTCTCTCTCTCTCCCTCACTCTCTCTTTAAAAAAAAATTATTAAAAAAAATCAAACAAACAAACAAACTTCCTGAAAGGGATCAAGAAGAGTTCAAGCACCCCAATCAATAAATGTGCAAAGGAACTTAACAGATACTTCTCAAAAGAAGAAATATGAGTGGTCAAAAAATACATGAAAAAAATGTTCAAATCTCTAGCAATCAGAGAAATGCAAATTAAAACTACACTAAGATTTCCAGTCAGAATGGCAATTAACAAGAATACAAGTAACAATAAATGTTGGTTATTAAATGGGGGAAAAGGTGCACTCACACACTGTTGGTGGGACTACAAACTGGTACAACCACTCTGGAAACTATTATGGAGATTCCTAAGAAAACTAGGAATGAACCACCATTTGACCCAGATATTCCTCCAAAGGAGTTAAAATCACTACACTACAGGGACACAGCCACATCAATGTTTATAGCAGCACAATTCACAATAGCTAAGCTATATGACCAACCTAGGTGCAAATGTGGCATATATACAAAATAGAATATTACTCAGCCATGAAGAAGAATGACTTTATGACATTTGACAGTAAGTGGATGGATTTGAAGACTGTCATGCTAGGTGAAATAAGCAATTCATCAAAACCAGAGGTTGAATGTTTTCATGAATTTGTGATAGCTAATCCACAATAAGGGAGGGGGTAGAAATTCAGTAGATCAGATAAAGAAGGGAAGAGGGATAGGAAAGGAAAGACAGTGGAATGAATCTGACATAATTTTCCTAAGTACATGCATGAATATGCCACAGTGAATCTCAACATTGAGTACTTCCATGAGAAATTAATTAAAAACATAACTGTGAGTAAATGGCAGAAAGATCAATAGAGGGAAGGGAATAGGAAGTGGGGAAAGGGAAGGAGGAGAGGTACTAGGGTCTGAACTAGAACATGATATATTGCATGCTTTTATTATTATGTCATAAAAGATTCTACTGTCACTTATAACTAAAAATAACCAATAAAAAATGAGTATGAACACCAGTTCTTGAGATGGCTGGGTTGGAACACAAGCAACAAGCCCAGTGATAGCTTGAGGTACTTTGCAATGAACAGTAGGCAGCAGCTTGTTCTGTTTGCATTTTGGTGACATTTACTTCTTTGTCAAAATTGAAGACAGAAATCTAACAAACTGGGCGGTGAAATATGAATACTTTTTTTTTTCCAAATTTATCAGTGAATCCAAGGCTATAGCAGCCACCTTTCAGGTCATTTTTCAGAAGTAGTGTGTTTCTTCCAATTATTCATATCCCTTGAATTGTCACTGAAATAATCAGCTTTTTTTCTCAAAGAAATATCATATATATATATATATATATATATATTTGTAAGCATGGTGATATCCACTCCTCTCAATCATTACTAGGATTTTAGCCATAAGTACCAAGATTCTTGAATCTCTTATTAAGGATATCTGAATGGAACTATTGTGTATTTATGAGGGTAAGAGAAAGTTTCTTGGAGAAACCCTGCATCTGTAATAGGAACTGAGTGGTAATTTTTAAGCTGCAATTGTCCACTGACTTATACTATCCTTGGCAGAGCTAAGACTATATAATCCCAGTTACTGAGAAAGGAATTACAGTATTGCCTTGAAACCTCATTCTTTGCCCATAATTAAGTTAAATGTGTTTGTCTGTCAAGAACAGTACCTTTCCGTAAATAGGAGAGATTATTTGTTTACATGGTAAACTTGTTTATTTTTTAAACACACATCTTAATCTATACTGAATATGAGCTCAGTCCCTCCTCAGTGGAAAGCATTGCAAAGAAAAACAAAACAAAATTGTACATGGAATAGAGTCTGGTTAAATTTTGTAGTATGTCTTGTTTTAATCCACAAATGGGTTATTTCCTGACATCAAGGCTAACTGTGATTTCAGTGGGCCTTTTTGAAGGATTACGAATTCTTGACTACTGTTTGAAGAAGAAATTATTTCTGCAGTTGTGACTCTGGACATTTCTCCGCTGTCCTTAATATCAGCCTTTAATGGACCCCAATTACAAATGTATTTTTATTGTTGTAATGACAGAAGATATGGGACAGTTTACTTTTTCACGAAATCTCTGCAGAAATGTATGCTTATATTCTGAATAAGCTGGTCATTAACAGAAAGATGGAAAAATTCTAGTACACACTCAGGTTTGGGGGAGGAGGCTGTAGGTTAGAAATATGGACTTGGGCTCAACATTAGGTTTCATTTACTGTTTCTTTTTCTTTTTTAAAATTTATTGGTTCTTTTTAATTATACATTTAGAATTCATTTTGATATAATTATAAAAGCCTGGGCACTTACGGTTGATCTTCAGTAACTACATATTTCATTGAGTTTCAGTGTTCTCCTTTGCACTATGTTGCTAATAATAGTTATTGCCTCATTTGTGTTGTTGTGAGGATTCAAAAATTAATACCTACATGTATTTGGATAAGTGCCTAGCATACAAGTGGTACTCAATAAATATTTCACTATAACTGAACACCAAAATTCTTCTTTGGCAACTGTATCTTAAACTAGGAAAATTAGCCCATGTCATAGAGGATAACAGGTCGAAAGTCTTTGGTTGTGGGTGGTGAGGAATTTGCCACACTAACTCTCACTGTTAGTGAAATGCTTCTCACTGCCATGAATCAGCTCTGCAGAAATCTCTGCTAAATCTATTCTTTCCATTTCCCAATATTTCTCACAAAAATTACCCTCATGTTGCCTGCCAATCCAAATCCTCCCTTTTTCTCCATGAAGTTAACTGACCGCAATTCATACATCTTTTGTCATCAATTCCCCAAAGCCTATTTTCAGGTTTCTTTGTTCCTGAGCCAATTTGGAGGGTCTTAGAATGTTGGTTTCTATTTCTTCAAAAGACTGTATCAAGTATCTCCCATACACAGATATATTTGTAACATATTTTAAAAACTAAATGATGACCTTGAAAAGTCAACACAGTATACACATGCAAAGTGTTTATCAGCAACACAATGTTTCATCACTAAATACTTGATATATGAAATTTGAGAATTTAAAAATATACATCTTGAGGGCAGTCACAAAGCATAACATTAGGGTGACTCAGAAGGAAAAATTACTATTAGAATTGGAAATGACAATGTAAATTTGATCTAAAATAGAAGTGAAAGCTTGTTTAATCAACAATTTAGAGAGTTGCTTAAAAAATAAATTGTTTGACCTAGATAGCTCTTTGAAGTTAAAAAAAAAAAATTGTGCCTTGACATCTGTAACATTTCATGAAAAGTAAGGGATAGATTCTTGTGCCTTTTTGGAAATGGGTGGTTGTTTTTGCTAAATGATAGTAGATAACAGTTTGAGAAAATTAGAGGGTTATATGTATGTATTGACAAACTCAAATTAAAATTTAATCACAGTGTTTAATCATCTTGTCATAAACTGAGTCCTGAGACATCAGACATCAGAATATAACAAAGACAAAATATCTCTTGTCAAAAGTGACTAGGATACATTGACTAGTGGCAACAATCATTAATGGCTATATAAGTCTAAAGTGTGCTGCAATCTGTGAAGCTTATTGCCAATAGTAAAGTTAGGGAGACAAAATATGATGAAGAGAGACTCATTTCTTTTGACATACATTCAATCTAAGCCATCTATTAGGTCATTAAAAATGAAATTTAAATAATTATCTTACACAATATAGCCAGAAATAAAAAGAATGGACATAAAAATACTTGTTACTTGTGGGATTATAAATTATATCTAGGAAAACATATGAATAGAAAGTGAGATTCTGTGAAATTTGAAAAATATAGTTTCTGAAGTAATTATCTAAGATATTCAGTAGAAAAATTAACATATTAAAATTCTAATAAAATATATTTGGATGTTAAATTTCACTGGATTAAAATTTTATTAATATATTAAAATTTTATACTATTAAAACTAATATTGATATTATGAATATGCTAACATATACTGAATATTAATATATGTATTTATATATTTATTTATCATATTAACCAATTACATTTTAAAAAAGTTGCAGAGGTTGCCAATTCTTTGTTGAGAAGGAAGACAAATAAAATATAATTTGTCTCCAAAACTTATTGGAGACAAAAAGTCACCAACTAGAAGATAAAATGTTACAAATAATAAACCATGGAAATAGTAGAAACAGTTAACATTTTAGTAGTATAGCTAAAGCCTCAAAATAAAAAAAAATTCATTTAATAGTCCTCAAATTCTATTCATACATTAGTATCATTTTAATTCTCATTTCTTGACAACAAATGAAGAACTGTTCTGTGTTCCTTTTCTATGCTGATGAGAAGAAAGAGAAAAGCAGTAAATAGTCATCTCAGCTGAAGGTAGGAGAAGGAGGGTGTCTGAGACTTCCGATGCAAAATCTCAAGCTCAGAGATGTTTCATGGCGGGAAGGAATGTGGTCTTGTAAGCTTTCCTTCAAATGAATCCCAATTTTCTTCATGTCTTTTAAAGATAGCTTCTCCCTCACCAATACTTCCTTGCCCACAAGGGGAAAACTGTTGAGAGCCACAGCCCAGTCAGAATGATGCCTGGCATTTGCCAGAGGGAATGGTTGAAAGGTGACGCCAGCGAATCATTGAGATGATGATTTGAGTTAAGCTATATATAATTGCTGTGATGCTGGATTGATTGTATTGTATATTTGACCTTTACTGTCGAGCAATAGGGCAGCTCTTGCTGCCTTGGTCGCCCTACTTTGGAGTTCCCTTGAGTTCTCTAGGGGGTTCGGGGAGATTGGACAGAGCCCGGTGGAGGGAGTGTGTTCACGTGTGGTGTGTGCAGTGCCAGTGAGATGAGAATAAAGAGTTGCTGTTTGAATCTACAAGGCTTTGTGGCAGCTCAGTTATTTGTGCCCAGCCAGACTGCGGCAGAAAACTGAATGAATTGAATTGAACAAGGCGAGGTTTTTGATTTTTTTTTTATTACAGATATTTTCATATGCACTGTGACTAATAGCATAGGAGGATAATCTTTTGCTTGCCATTTTTTTGGTTTGTTTCTTTTTAACAATTTTTAGTCCCAATTTAAACAAACAGAATCAATGGCAATATTAACTGAAGTCTGGATGCCCCAAATTATTCTTTCCTTACCAGCAATGGAAAAGAAAAAGGAAGGCCATGTAGAATAGAAGCAGTAAGGCTATAGGTATTCTTACAAAAGAAAGTTGGCAGGGACGATGATTCTGAGTCATTTTACATGTACCAGTTCCATTGCTTTTAAGGTTGAAGCTCCAGCATTTCTGAATCTTTGGGAAGAATCAAGTAGCCCCTAGTTCTCTGGATCTAGCCTCTTCACAGGGTATTAAGTGCATTGGGGGACTCAGCAACGGTGTACCCAAAACTTAATGATGATGGGGAAGGAAGAAGGAAGGCCCAGAAAGCAGCCTGGTGGAGGGAGAGAAATAGGACTCCATTCCTATTTTCCCACCATCCACTCACCCAAGGAAGTTGCTACTTCACAGTGTCCTTATTTACCCCAACAAATCAAAATGTATCTCAATCAGAAGGCATGACTGGAGTTGATTATCAAGTGGAATACAAAAATTAAGTTATGTAGGGAAATAAATGAAATAACATTCATTTGGAAAAGTGATGACGGTGCCTGTTTCAGGCCTCATGAGAGGACTGCACACATAGTTTTATCATGATTTTTGTTGTCTTGTCTTGTTGATAATGGAACTTAAGAAGTTTTTAAAAAATGTTATGAGAATAGAGCTGGTCCTTTCTCTGTATAGCTTATTATTTGCTTTCCTATGTAATTCCACCTGAAAATCTCATCCAACTCTAATTATAAAAAAAAAAATAGGGGAGAGATTTTAAGTAAATAAATAGATTGAAGTGTCAGATCAAACATAAAATGTAGAACCATATTAAAATATACCAGCTATTAATTCACAAATCAAAATATTAACTTAGTGAAACAGTCTGCAAATTCTGAGGAGTGGAACTACATCTGCTTTATTTATTGAAGTATCCCCAGCCTCTGTCACAATGCCTGGGATATAATCTGTCTTCAAATATGAATTCAAATGTTAATATGCTCTAATAAAATAGCTTAGTACAGATATTAAACTGATCCCTAATGTTAATATACTGAAATCCCTTATATGCTTTCTTACCTATTCCCTTATTTACTTTTTTAAGAAATCAAACAAAACACTAGTATAATAGAATGCAATATGGTAAAACCAAATCCATTTGACATATGTAAGTAAGGTCAAGGAAATAAAAGAACTGAAAGAGTGTGTTGTACAAAGATATGAAAGTACTATGAGAATGCCCTTAGGAATGAGAATTTAAATTGAGAGTTTATAAAGAGCTACTTGTTCTATACCAGGATATCTACAAAGTAACAAATGTCAAAAAAATTACATGGTCCCTGGGAACATCAGGGCTATCTACAGATAAGTTTTAGAAAGATGTAACCCACCAGAGAGTCTGAGGAGCAGGACTGAAATAATAAGGAAAAGAGAGATGTCTAAATGTGAAAGTTTTAAGGAGCAAAGATGACTTTGGCAAGTCCAGTAGATCGTTTATAGGAAATAACTGAAAGAGTATTCATAGGAAAGTAAAATTTGATCTCTTTTATTTGAAAAAAAAGATAGGTAGTGACATTCTGAGATATTTTATAGGACAGTTTTAAAAAAGATAATTTGCTACTTATATAAATATGAGATGAAAAATTGAGATATAATGAATTTTAATAATTAAAAGAAACAAGCACTATTGAGACAAACTTTACTTTCCCTGGAAGGGTAGAAAAGTAAAACCAAGTCAGATTGTTTACATGAACTGTTATGAATAAAGGATTCATTTGTCCCTAAGATCAGCAAAGTCTAAAAGAGATGACTAGAAACTTGTATTAATTTTGAAGAGCAATAAATTGAAAAAAAAGTTTGTAGTGCCATGAAAGGCAGATTGCCCATATGAAAAAGTGAATTCAAACTATAATCATAAAATGTCTGTAATTATTTTCAAGTTAAAGCAATGTGTTAATTCCAGGTATAGAGATTTCTGATTCTGACACTCATGCTAAGCTGAGATCTGTGTATGTGCTTTTCTAAGTGTCTTTTTTATGGTAGACTAAGCCTATATCATTATTTTCATAGTGAATTTTATATGTATTATAATAAATTATACGTGTATAGTGGATTGTACCTTTTGTTTAACTTATATTTTAGAATATAAATATATGTAAAATGTAAATGTAATCTTTATACTTTATAATAATGGACTGTTCTTATAGATCATCAGGGGCAACTATGTTTTTAGATACACAATAGAATTTTCTTAAATCTCCTACCTATCCCTGAGAATGGTCCAGAGCTCTCCACCTAGGCAAACTTCCATCAACATATACAAATATTTGCTGTCCTTAAATGTTCTGTATAGCCTGTGAATTACAAATAAGAAAGTAAAGGTTATGAACACTATAGTGTTTTAAACACATTCAAAATTTTTAAGTTTTAAGAAATTAGTTTTTCCTTTATTTTCTTTTAATTGACATGTACTAATTTTACATATTTATGTGGTTCAGTACATACTTCAATACATATTTACCCTATTTCATAATCACATCAGAATATTCAGCATATCTATTGCCTCACATATTTATTGTATAAAGTTAGAATTAGGAGGAATAGTTCTGGTGCTCCTCTGGAGTGTAGGGAACTAAGGCTGCTATTGTATTGAATATTTCAAAATAACTAAAAGAGTTTGATTGTTTTTATCACAAAAGTCTGCAAATTTCTGAGTGACTAAATTATAGTTTGTTGATACTGCCATGCTTAAAATTTTATCAGAAGAAATGAAAGAGAATTAAGTCCACAATCTGGGAAGAGGATCCAAGGGCAAGTGACTTACACACCATGGGGCCATGTAGCTCCCTTGTGGTGGATCAGTTCAAATGATTGCGGACAAGAAGGCTTCATGGGACTCTATAGAGTCCAATTTGGATGATGTATCTGGCTTGGACTCATTAGCATAAACTTTTAATGGGCATAAACATGCAGTGTGTATGGATATAAGTATGGATATAAAGTAGATCAAATTTTATATATAATGTATGAATTTCATGTGGTATTCACTTAAATTCATATTATACCTTATCTTGTATAAATGCCATGGCAAGTTAAGTACAAAAGCTTCTTCTACATATATTAAAAAACCCTCCCAATTATCCTATTATTAGTGTTTGTGAAATATTGAGGTGGAAGAATCAGTTGTCATTTTATTAAAAAAAAATCTTCCAAAAATTAAGTTAAACAGCTTGATTTTTTGACATTTTGTCTTTTAAGCACCAGAGGTCTATGTACCATTGTAGGTAACAGGACGAAAATGAAATCTTAGAAATTGATACCTCCTTTGGGAAAAGCACATCTTTTTAGAGAATCTGATTCTCTAAAAAAAAAAAAAAAAAAAGAAAGAAAATAATAGAATCAAAACTTTATATTTTTTTAATTAAACAAAACTTTAAATTCCTTTATGCAAATGAGATGTGTGAAGGGTGAGCACAAGTGGCAGAGGATCTGTGGTTGATTTGCCACTGGAGTTGGTGCTGGGACATTTACCTCACTATGAAGTCGGAATGAGCCCCCTGCATGATATGCTTCTCTGAGCGGATGTGCTCCTGCTGTCTGGTATCCACAATGTGGCGTTTCTTGAGAATCTTCATTGCAAATGTTTTGGATTCTTCACTTTTCAACTGGACCTTAAAGAAAGGCAGAAGAGAAAAGAGAAGAGAAGTCTAAAGATCTAATACAACAGAGTGCACTGTTATCCTGAAATGAACAGGTACATGGGGCACCCCGTGAACCCTAACTACCATCTGAGGCACTCACAGCCTAAGTTTAAAGCCCACAGTGCACAACCATTGTTTAGCCTCATTGCATTGGATGAGTTTTTGCATACTTGATTCCAAGCTGATTTTGTGCCCACATGGATTAGAAGAAGAAAAATATACTTGTCATTGTTTCATTTCATGAAATGTTTTGGGTATATTTTATAGTTTTTTCCTTTCAATCAAAAAAATTTCTTCTCTAATTTTACTTCAATCTTTATAGCAAATGTAGGACCATATGAATCTTTGTGCTCATTGTTCTTAGTCCTAATTTACAAACATTTTTAGAATCATTAAATTCAATGACCTTTGTCTGTGCTGAGACTGCAGATATATACACTGTACTGTTATTTCTTCTTTAAAAAAAAAATCTCTCAATCTTTCCCCTTCTTGTCAAAAAGGAAAAAAAAAGTAAACAAAATTTCTAAAAATTTGGAAAATTCTTTTTTTCTTTCCAATATGCCTTATAACTTAAGTCTCTTTTGATATCAAATCTTACTCCTTGGTTTCATTAATTGGAGAGATCTAAGCTAAGATTTAATGTCACCGAGGTACCAAGACCTCTATGGCAGCCCTCATAGCTCCCAGTGGATCTGGAGGAGTCTTGGTATCTCCAAGTACTATACCTCAGACGGGCTGCTGGTCTCTGTTCACTTTTACAAGAAGTTAAACAAGGTGACTTATAAGGAAAGGAAGAGAGATAACTGAGCTAATTACTTAATAGCAACACAAAGGAGCTATCATCAAGTGCTCTTGAGCAGCAGAATCCTCAATGCAATACTGAGTGGCCCACATCTTAACAATCTAATGAAAGTTTTGGGGAAATAAACATGGCAAGCTGATTTTGATTTTCAGCTGAAGTATAGCCCTCCCCCTTTTAGCTGTGAATTATGTATGGCTTTCATCTGCAGGGATAGTGAAGTTCTTAAGTGCCCTGTCTATGCCTGTGGGTACAGACTGAATTCAACTTGAGAATACATTCATGTGGAAAGTTCCTTAGGAAGGAGCATGAGGATACTTCAAATAAATGAGTTTCAGTTTGCTGTCACCATTTGTGAATCTATGTGACAGGTTAGAGGAAAAAGTGGATATTTGAAAATGCCACTAACACATAAAGGCCCTCTACTGTGTGTGCGAAACTCTTCAGGATAATGGAGTAGTGTGCTACAAATGGATTCAGTTGCAGTTCATAATAAAACAAAATATTAAAACCCACTTATAAAAGGAATCAAATAGGGAAGATGGAATAGCAAATGAGCTATATCAGAGGTACTAAAATTCAGAAGGGAAAGAGAGTCACATTCCCTCTTCAGAGTCACACCCAGTTAAACCACTTGCATAGACTAAATGCCTACTTTTAAAATTATCTCTTTATTGACAACTAAGGTTTTTCACTTGTACATAGGGAAGAGGAAAGAAGTCTGCTTTTATGGTCATAGGTCAGGACTTAATTTCTGACTCCAGTTAGTCACTCTTGGGCTAGTTGCTTAACTCCTCTAAGCTCCAGTTTTTTGCTGAAGATAATACCAGCTACTGTACAGAGTTACCAGGGCCTTAAACAAAATGGTACCACTGAATGAGCATTGTTTGATGATCTCTCTGCTTGTACTCTGGCCTTAACTGGACATTCATACCAAATCAAATTTTGCTTTTTAAGATATTCCTTTTACAACATTGTCACTATCAAAAAAATTTGGAAACTATATGTCCATCAATAGGAGTATGGAAAATTAATTATGATAAGCTAGAATTACAATTAAAAATTTGAAAAAATAGCATATATATATATATATATATATATATATATAGAGAGAGAGAGAGAGAGAGAGAGAGAGAGAGAGAGAGAGGGTATTGGTCATAAACCAGCCAACATTTTATGATATCATAAATAGTATACTTAGTGAGTGTATATCTACCTGTATAATACCTAAAATAAATTTATGGCAGGACAATCAGAAGGTCATCAGTACATTAACAATAGTTTTCCCTTAGGGAGATTTTTAGTTGTTTTTTTACTTGCTTTTACTTTTTGAATTATTTAACTTTTAATTAATGTATCATACTTATGTGATAAATAAAAATAAACTCTAGTCATAGAAAAATTAAAGTCTATTTTATATTGTAAAATTTAAGTCTATTTTATATTGCAGTAGCTGCTTGTTGTTTTTGTATGACACTCGTAATTTCACTTATTTTAGAATTCCATGAAAACAATGACCTTTATAAAGTGCATTCTATGTGATGCTATAACATAAAAATTTAATCAAGTTTTGGGTTAACCACACTATTCATTTCCTTGGAGGAATTGTCATGATTTTTTTCAATATAAACTCTTAGGGTAAGTTATAACAATTTGTATTTTGTGAACTGCAAGTATTATGTTTCACTGTGGAATTATTTTTAACAAAATTGATCTTTAAAATTTTTAAAGTGAAATTTAGTCTGCCTTTTCTTTTTTCCTATTTGCCAGATTAGTTACATTGAGTCCATGTACATGAATTTGAGATAGGGATGATTTTTTATTGGTTTGTAGCCAGTCAGCTAAGGGCTCAGAAATGAATGCTAAATGTGAATAGAGGTCGGCAAAGAGGAGGATAAAAACACCTTTCCTTCTTCCTCTTGCCTAGGAATCTTACACAGTCCTGTGGACTAGGAAAGCACCTCAGATTGTCTTCCCTTGCAGACTATCCTAGCATGCTAAGGACACAGGAGACACACTAGTTGAGTATGAATGCTCCAATATTTAACTACCCTAGGCTGGCTATCTTACTCAGGTTACTCGAACTCTCTGTATTCCTGTTTCTGCATTTCTAATACAAGAAGCCTCCTCATAGGTTACCTGTTAAGTTGAAATAGAAGGACCCACATATCAAAATTCCTGGAATAGAGTTAGCATTCAATGACTATTAATTCTCTTATTCTTTCATCTTCTTAGTTTAATGGTCTCTTCAGGTCAAAGCGCTGTCGTCAAAATATGCCCCACCTCTGGCTGAATATCACTTTGTTCCTATCCCAACCCCAGCCCACCCCAGTGCTACTAAATAAATAAGTTTGAGAAGCTACTTTAAGATTGTTGATGCTTATACCACAGTGATTTTACTCTCAGAATTCCTAGGGAGGAAAATTTACAAGAAAAAAATGCTAATATTCAAGATTGTCTTTTATTTTATACAAGTAATACTATGTGCTATGTCAAATTAGAATTTATAAAAGTTTCTTTTTGCAATAAAATGTGACTTCAATGTGAAGCATTATACTGACATTTAAATGAATGTATATTTGGGCAAAGTGACTCGTAACATGCAAATTTCTGACATGAATTTTGACAAATCTTAGCTGTTAGACTCCAGCTGATGCCAAAATGATACTACTTTGAAGAAAAGGTGAAGCAATCAGAATTTGAAAGTTTCAAAGACACACTTGCTGACTATATTTACACACCCCTTACTTCCCTTCTGGACTAGGTACTTCCTCCAAAAGACTTGTCTCCTGTTTGACTTAATTGTTTGCCCCTACTTTCAGGAAGGAGGGTAATGATTGGGACAAGGTTAAAACTGGCTCAGTGCTCCTGATTGTGAGCTGGTCCTTAGAATATATATCCATTCATCTATTTAACCTTTTCATTAAGAGTTCATATTTCATTTTGCACTATAGACAAATTTTCATTATTTTGAATAAAAATGACTTCTTGAACTACACTGTAAATAAAATTATTTCTTAAATGCAAGGCTCAAACTTTTAATATCACATGGCTCCTTATTATGCAAAATTACTAATGTGATCAAATTATTCTTTGATGCACTATAGGAAAGGGTAGCTTGCACTTAGGTAAACTAATGCTGTAAAGCAAATATGATAAAGTGGGCCTAGTAAACCTCATATTGGAAATCTAGGTCCTAGTCCTGGTTATACAATCTCACTTGGCCTTCAGGTCACCTTCCTGAAAATGAGGTACTAAACTATGTCATTTCCAAGGGCCTGTTACCCTGGAAATTTCAGTGCATCTGTAATTTACCATAGCAAAGATGTGTTTCACAATACCACATCATATTTAACCTCATGAAATTGGCAACCTGTGGCACTAGCTTGGGACAGAGGGAAAGGGGAAATATCCAAAGTAACACAAGTGTAGCTTAAGGAAAGATGACCGTTCACTCTGAAAATATGGCCTGGAGTCAGTATGTTCCTATTCCATTGCGAGATGGAAGATTCTATTTTCTTTATTGTCTCAACCACACATCTAAAGGGGCTTGTTTTTTATTATAGTCAGTGTATCACCAACTTCCAAAGAATATGACATTGGATAAAGCAGCAGTAAATTTCCTAAGACCATTCCAACAGGCTCCAAGGCATAAAGAAATCTACATCAAGTCATCATAATTGTAGTGGAAAATAAGAATGGCAACTATTTTCTCTAAACAAATCAGCACAGGATTTTAATCAGGTAATCTGAATTGGGTAGTAAAGCATGATAAAGTCATTTCTTTATTTTTGACTCTCTAGTCTGAAAGGCAAGGGCCTTCAAAGTAATATAGAAATAATTTGGCAATGGTCTGTAATTCAAGTAACCCACATTTAATACAAATGGAAAGGATTTAAGAAATTTATGACAAACTGTATAGTGGGAAACAAAAGGTCTATAATGGAAGTGGGGAGGGAAGGAAGGAAGAAAGGATGGGGGTGGGGAAAGAGAGGGAGAGAGAGAGAGAGAGGGAGAGAGAGAGAGATACTACCTAGACTGAGATAGTGTGAATATGCTATTCCATCAGATTAACTGTGCCCAGCTGCTGAGCATACTGCTCTGTACGCCAGTTACAATTAGTTCTCACCCAGAATCACCCAAACAGGCCAAAGTCCATAATCAAACTTTAACAGCCTGGAGACTGTGAACACACATAAGCACTAGATGGTTCCATCTCCATCATGTCTCACTATCCCCCACTGCCAGACAACATGTCAGTTTTCTCAGACACTGGCCTTGGAGTCCATGAATGGGAACAAGGGCTCTGGAGCAGGAGCAGCACAAAAACTGGCCATGAAATTGCCATAAGATCCAAGAAGAAAAAAGACACGGAATTACGGTACATGATATAAATGGAAATTTATACTAATAAACTGGATTTATTTTTATTTTTACTTTTGGAGAGTACCAGGGATTGAAATAAGGGGCCTGGAACCACTGAGTCACATCCCCAGCCCTATTTTATATTTTATTTAGAGACAGGGTCTCACTGAATTGCTTAGCGCCTTTCTTTTGCCAAGGCTGTCTTTGAACTCAGGATCCTCCTGCCTTAGACTCCCAAGCCATTGGGATTACAGGTGTGCGCCACTGCACCTGGCTCTAATTTACTAAATTTATAATCAGATATATAGATAATAAAAACAATTAATGTAATATAAAATTTTAGAGTAAGAAAATGAGCACTAGAAAAGGCACGTCTTTAGAAATATAAGGCAGATGAGATGTTGCCTCAGTTAGGGTGAGAATGGAGAGTATTTGAACATGGGCATAAGGAATCTTATTGAAGTAATAGGAATGTTCTTTGAATTGAACACACAAAATGGAAAATGTGATAGTATGTAAACTACACCTCAGAAAGCTCCTAAAAAGGGGGAAAAATAACCCAGAAAATGTATAATTTCCTGTTCTTTATTTATTGGTTGTGGTATAGCTACATATTAAATTTAAATTTTAAAGAAGCAAATGTCAGAAATGCATTTCTCTTTATGCTTATCTTTCCTTTCAATAAATGTTCTCCCAATTTGCCCAAACACTAAAGTATTGAACTTTTTTTTTAAGGTCATCCTCTCTTATAACTTCTCTACTAGCTATTTATTAAAGGTTCTAAATTCAAGAAGTCCTAATTAAAAAAAAAAAAGATCATGAGTCATTTTAGCTAACATGGACGTTATTATTGCAAAATTCTTTGAAAATTATCTGGTCAAAATAGTAAGTAATTCCTGGAAGCACCTTTTAAAGTTTTGCTAACAATAAATGACAGTTTTATTTACATTCGTGTAACCTCCTAAAGCCTCATTTTCCTCACTTGTAAAACGGGTATAAAATCAAACTTACAGATATTTCAAGATCAAGTCATAGAGTGTATATGAGAATGCCTAAAAATTTAAAGAGTGCTATATAAAAATTATTACTTCCTTGATTTCAAAGATATGTTGGAATGTTGACAAAAATGTGGACTTCTAGATGATACTTTAATATTGCAATTCATAGCTAAATCTATTTTTAAATTAATTGTTCCAACAAACTGAATAAAAAAATAATGACTAGGAAAAACTCGTCTGAATTTAAGGATGTTTTACTTTCACAGAAAAAGAAAAACAATTTTATTACTATAACTGAAATTCTGGTTTAGACTTGGCAAACCAGAATATCCTCATTTTAGGAGGGGCCAACTTACTACATTCATGAAAGAAAGTGACATGCTTTAAATTCTCAGAAAGTTTGTATTCAACAAATTAGTATTGGATTCCTCAATATTTTTTAACAAAAGAAAAATGCTAATTCTATTATTAACTCAAGCATAGATCATAATGATTTCTTTATTTCCATCTAAAGAAGATAAATGGTGCAATCCTAAGAAGTCATAACCAGATAAAATGCCAAAATCCTGATATTGGAATTACTTTTCTCTATGTATGAATAGTAGAAAATTTAGGCCAACATTAGCTATAATCTTAATAGAGACTCTTAACAGACAAAGTCCTGTTTTGGTTCAATTTTTAAAAACCTCTTTTATTTTTAAATCAGTCATCTACAATTTTATTCCTCACTTTTCTTTGTACTACACGATAACATCATTTGATCTTTTTTCCCTTTAGTCAAAGTCTGAAATTAATGAATGAATATTAGCTTCTGGTTTATTCCATAAAATAGATCAGGTATAAGCAAATGGAAATTGTCACAGTTTGTGTGACACATGTCTTAATGTCCCACAGAACACAAAAGATGGATTATGAATTTAGTGGAAAGTTGGAAAGCTGTTGAGCCATGAGGTGTTGTAGTGGTGACTCAGTCTTAGGGTCAAGTATTTATGTGTATAATTTGCTATTCATAGATAGCTATACATATACAAATCACAAAGAGGGAGAAAGGGTGTCAAGTATACATTTTCAGAACAAAGGAGCAATGGACAGTAGCTTAGATTATCTATGCTTTCTTATCTGCCAAGTTGCATAAGTGACAAATAACCAAGAGAGGGTCTTTCTTTGACCACTCTTGTTTTCTTTCCTACATTCACCTCAAATCCTCACCAGAAATGTAGTTAATCCCATTTGCTCTGTAACTTCCTTTCAGATTCACAGTATTGTCTATAACTAATGACAAGAAATATCTACATTAAATTCAAATTGGTCAAAAGATAAATAAAGCTATTTTTATAGGGAAGACAGTTTCACATTTTTTAAAAAAAAGATATATATCTTTCAGATTAGAGAAAAGTTAGAGGGAAAAAAACCTCACACCATGAATAAAGGGATTGAACTATTTCATAGCAATCACTTTCACTGATTTCAAAGAACACTTGTGATTTTCCTCAATATAGAATCAACATTGATTCAAAGGTTGCCTACGTTGAGATAATCAAAGATTGACAGCTGAAATGTGCAACTTAAAAATTATTATTTAAACATAACACTTATATTCTAAAATATCTGTCCTAAATAAACCTTACTTCATCTTGTAATGATTATTAAAATTGACTTTTGCATTCACTTTATTTTTCTTCAGCAAATAATCAAATATGTTCTTTTCCTAACCCAGGATTCTGATATCTTTGAATAATCTCATGCATTTAGAGAAATATAATATGGGTCAGTTTTGACAACTTGCTTGTACATTTCCAAATGGAACACCTGAATAGCTCACAAAATTCAGTTTATCAAAAACTTAAAGTATAACTATACCTAAAACTTTACCTAGGTAGAGTTGAGTATCATATATTGACATTATATTGAAATGAAATAGGATCATGTATTGTAAAGTTCAACTCTTTCTGGCATTAATGACCAGATTCACTCCGGAAAGATTTTTGCATCATAATCAGATTTTTAAGATATAAGGCATAAAAAGCTTTATAACTTTTTAACCATAACAAAATAAAATTTTTATCAAATGTCTTATAATCAGATTAATTTTTTCTGAGGGGGGACTGGGGATTGAACTCAGGGACACTTGATACTGAGCCACATCCCCAGCCCTAGTTTGTATTTTATTTAGAGACAGGGTCTCACTTAGTTGTTTAGTGCCTTGCTTTTGCTGAGGCTGGCTTTGAATTTGTGATCCTCCAGTCTCAGCCTCCTGAGCCACTGGGATTACAGACATGCACCACTGTGCCTGGCTCAGACCTTAATTTCTTAATACATGCTGTCCTCAAACAGCACCCTTTCTGATACTTAAAACAAAAATAACTTCTTCCTCCCTGTTGTTTTTGTATTTCAAAAATTTTACAAGATTTTATACAAATTTATACAAATTTAAACTTACTTTAATTGTAGGTAAGTCAGTTCAACAAGTATTTATTTTACCTTAAATTAGATTAATCTATGAAAAATAGTCACATTAGATATTTAGACTGCACTGTTCCTACGCATGTAACATCCAAGGTCCTAGTGATAAACACACAGTGGTTCCCATTGCTTTAACTTCTTTGTTTGAACTGCTTTGGGGTAGGGATGATCTCCTCATGCCCATTTTGAACTTGTAAGGCAACTGGCTGGAGTTAGGGGCTAAGAACGAAGCCACCTAGCCCACAAAAATCTCCTGACCTCATAGCTAAATGTTCGAGCTGATATGCTGTGTATGTCAATGCTATGGAGGATATTAACATGAGAGACAGAGTATGAATTAATGATAAATTAATAAATTAGTGTGAATTAGTGATAAATTAATATATGCAATTGACGAGCTAGTCTGAATCATACCAAGTTACCTGTTTCATATATTTTTCCCAGATACAAGATAAATCTTCTATTGAAAAGGTCATGATTATTTTCTACCTATTAAAACACACAAAAGGACTATTTTTCCTTATCATGGAAAGGATTCTGCTTTTAAAGCATTTACATACGTTTTTCAGGGATATAGACTACATCTTGGCCCAAAGCAAACTGTCTTAGAAGAGAAATTATGATGTTTATTTCTGGAAAGAGCACTACCTAAAAATAGCCTGTCTGCTCACCTTAATGAATTCTTTTATTTCAAGGAGGGAAGTTCAGAGCTGAGTTTGTGTGTATGTGCTTTCAATACTTACGTCCAAACACCTTGTTCTATTAAAGTCTAATCTCCTTTAAGAATATAATTCCATTACACTCTACCAATCAGCTGTCTAATAATATTTCTTACTGTTCCCGCACACAAATTCACTCTAGTCTGGTCACTTGCTTTGGTGTCTTGTGACAACACATGACCTTTTATGTTGTAACCTTTGCCTGAAGTGGCCCTTTCCCATCTGTACACGTAAATCCCAACCTATTTTCCATCCCTGGCTTTAGTTCTGCACACCCTCACGGACCTCCTCTATTCCTTCAGCTCCAAATGACCTCTCTCCTGAAATGCTAAGAACCTTTCTGCATAATTTATGATGTAATACAATCCTAAAGGATTTCATTTGTCAGTTTACAAATGTTTTCATCTTAGGAGAAGCCAGAAATTTCCTGAGGGCTGGACTCACGTCTGAAACGACCCACAGTGAATATTTGAGGATGTTTTTAGTAAGCAAACTTTTTGCTGAATGTGTTATGCCCATAAATTCACTAAGTAAAAACATAAAATTTATGTTATAGCAGACAAAATGGAGCGCAGGACTTAAATGTTAACTTTTCGTTGAAGTGTTGAATTGCCAGTTATCTTCCTAAGTATTGGAATGATATTTCCAGCGCCTTCTAGATTTCTAGTGATCTTTTTGAATCACATGCAGGTTTGGAGGGGGAACTGTTAACACTGTCTTATGGTCGTGTACTAATTTCAAACGCTTTTAATGAAAACTATGCATTTCAAGATAACTAGCATATAACATTGCTATGAAGTCACCAGAAGTGTAAGAAAGTATCCTTTGTCTTTGTTGTCATCCATGTAGTCTTGCATTGTGATTATCAATGTACAAAATAATATATACTCTACAGTAATAAGGTGACTTCATGCATTGTCTTACTTTATTTGCATTTGTCAAAGTACTAGATAGACTACCTGAAATTTCTGATTAGAAACTGAGATTATTTTAGGAGTTGCAATATACTATTACTTCACCTACTGACTTCCAGTTGTGTTTATTGGATTGGACCATCATTCGCTATCTGAATAGCTTATTTTCTTATAAATCAATACTATCAATCATAATAATTCTTTTGAAGAATATAGAAAAATCATAAACTTAATCATTTATCAGGGAGAGCAAAAATTATGCTAAAATGAGGCAAATATTCAGTTTTCAAGCAGTGTTGAGTGCTTATTTATTTTGGTTGCAGGAAATATGAGGCCACAGGGCAGCAGGGTTTCCCCAGGAATAATCCTCCACAGTATAAATCACTGTGGGCACACATCAAAATGCTGCCCAGCAGTCAGTCCCACAACTATCCTATTTCACTGCTGTGTGGCTTGGCAGTAGCAAGCTCTTGTGATGTTTTCATCTTACATGGGGTTTCCCTTTTGCAGTTAAGCTGCTTGCTTTTCATAACGATGAAACAAAACTGTCCACTGAGCCATGGGTTTAGCACCTAATTTCTTGCTCACTCATCTCTTAGTCTCTGTCTTTTCCCTGTTGGTTTACATAGTCCTTCAAGCCTGCTTGTCTGTAAGCACAGTGCTGAGGCAGCTGGAAAAAATGCCATGAGAGTGGTGTGGATGCCTTTATGAATGGTATATAGGCCTGGTGCACCTATGTGTTTGTCTGAGTGTTGATTGAATCTTGCAACTTGGTACCATATTGTCCCCGTCCTGAAAAATCCTACTTCAGGATTCATAAACTTGATTGGATTCATAGAAGGTATGAGAGACAACCTTTGTGTACCCCCTGGCAAGAGCCAGGTCCCTATTATGCCCAATTGGGTGCTGGGTTTGAGAAGGCTTTGAAGCAATTGCATTTGACCCAGCAGTCTACCTCAAACTGATTTCTTATTGAAAAGTCAAGAGGCAGGGCTTTACAATTTAGAAGAGAAATGGATAAATAAAATCAGACTACATCAGATGCACACAGATTTGGCACGGGGAAGATTGAAAACGGTTTCCCATCTCCCCTCATGGAAGATCTGAAAGTAAAGAGCTTTATTGGTTTGTGAGAATTTAATAGAAACTATCAGTGAAGGTCATTTGAAGACCTCAGGATCTTATTTATATTGGAGAAATGCTTGTACTCTCAGTACTTGGATAGCAATAGGAGAAAAATAGTAAAAGTATTTTAATCACTTTCTTCTTTATGGGCATAGATGGAAATGGTAAATAAAAGTAAATTTAGCCTATTTGAATAATTAATGACAATTATTAGTATAACAAAATAACACATTGACAACACATTGACCTATGATGTAGGAGGCACATATCCTATTATTATCCTCATTTTATAGATGTGGAAACTGAGGCTTGGGTTTATAAATGACTAAGCATACACAATTGGCAAGATCTGAATCAGAATGTCTAATTCCAGAGACTGAGTTTGTTGCTACCATGTTACACACAGTGTCTTATTAGTTTTTCTCCACAGACATTTTACCAATAGAATAGCAAAAGATTTACAGAAGGTGGGTGGTCTCTAAAGTTTTAACACAGATATGCATAGCAGATCAGCATTGCATCTATTCTAGCTTTATGTTTACTTTAGGTTCTTAGATCCTAGAAGAATTTTTTTTTTTAAAGTTAAGGTGTACCTGTGACAATGGATTCAACACATTTGATTTTGTGTGGTAAGAATCTAAATATTTTTAGAAGCTAGAACAACAAAAATGGGTTTTCCAGTTTAAGAAAAAAAGTAGTTTTGGGCAATAACAATAGTTCTTTCAATGAATGCATGAACTTAGAAATGCTTATAAGCATTATTCTTGACACTTTTTCTATGAAATGTGGATCATGACTCAAGTTCTCCCTGGGTAGCTAGGAGAGCAGAGTTACATATTGGGTGTGAGAGCAATCTGAAAACTGCAAAGCAGGCTTCAAATGAAAAGTCGACTGTTTCAGCAATAAAGTAGTATTAATTAATAAATATTTGTTCTTGCAGTAATTTCATTTTACCAAGTGATTTCAGTTATCTATATTGATACCTAAACTCTCTTTTTGCCTTGGAAATGTCACCTCCTCCAAAGTCTTGCTCCTCCATGCACTGAGCCTGTGTTGTTCCTACTTTGCTTACAGGTTTACTTTTCAGTGTATGATTGCTCCTCCCAGTAGATTGTGTGTTCTTAGAGTTACTTTCTATTAAACTTTATATCTCCCTAGAGAGCTCACTACATTGATACATAATAACCAACACTGAAAGAATATAAGGCAAGAAGATATAAACAATGTCTCCCATATTTTTGTTCTCATATTTTATCCAAGTATGGTTTGCTGGTATAGGAGCCATTTGGACTGCTGAATAAACATATTAATAATCTAATATTTAGAACAACCACTACATAGTATTGCCAGATTAAAATAAATTATGTGTTTACATGTGCAAATCTGTAGTGAAACAGGTACTTCTCTAATAAGAACATAAGGAAAGCAATGGGAATAATTTTCATTTATGATTTGTAAAACCAATCTTCTTATTTTAAAATTTTACCTCGTAAATTAAGAAAATTCCTTTATAGTTGTGCTTACAGCTTTAGTGATAAATGATAGATAAAAATAGCTATTTTTTTCATTTAAAGTGGTTTTGTAAACAGAATTGGTTTTCTGGAGGATGTACTATAAACAGGTCACAGTGAACACATTGAAGGTCCACTCTTAAAGAACATGAACAGAAATATGATCTATGCCTAATAACAGAAAGAAGGCAGTACAAATGGCTTTCCAAAGGCAATGAATTTGAACAGGGAATGTCTAATATTAAAGTAGTATTTATGAAATAGATGAGATAGCTTAAGAGCAGAATTCTTATGCATATAAGACCTTTCTACAAGCTTGTGGATTTATCATCAAACAAATATTTACATTTCTTATTATGTTCTTATTTTCAAAAATTGAAAATAAATTATTTAAAAATTCTCCTGCCTGAAAGTACTACTGCATCTAAACTTATCTAAACTGACAAATGATAAAAATTAAGAAATGCTAAGAAGTCTGCAAAGGTATATAATTATATAGAATCACACAAACATAATCTGTATGTGAAACATTAATAAAAAGTATTAAAATTCTTCATTAGGAAATGGAGTTCAGAAATCCCAATTTCTAAGCTCTTCATATCTCATTGGACAGTTTATAATCTTTATGCCTGGAAAAAATTTAATTCTTTTAACTTTTCATCTTATTTTGTAATGTAATTTCCTTGATCAATGTCATTACCAAGCTAATGACTAGTAGGTTCAAAATTTATTATATACTTTATATCAATGTATTCATCCTGTGTTACAGAGAGGTAAAATGAGTCAGTATGACAGTTATATTGCTTAAACATAGCATTTCACAATACTGATAAAATTATTTTGCACATGTCACCTCAGAGGAGTGTAAAGAGAAAACTCTAAATTACAACAGAACTTGGGCTCTGCCTATATTCTCTCTTAACTTTGAATGATGTGTACACCCCTCTAAAGATAAACTATTACCTTAGTGTGATAACAACAATATGGGTAATTATGAAGTACTCATGTCAAGCTCCCAATTCTGGCATCAATGAATATATGTAAAAGGTATTTATATATATATATATAACAATCATAGAGAATATTCTTCACACCCAGTAATTAATATGACCCAGCAGATACTAAGTGGCTAAACTCGGGGCAGTGATTATTACAGTATTAGTCACCATGTAAATGGCTGATCCACAGTGAATAGTGGAGATGATCTAGATGTTATGCTTGTACCCCAGGGTTTGGGGTTTTTCCGACAACACAAGATGTGACTTCAGAGTTTAAGTACATGTGCCTCCCCCCCCATCCCACCCCCCGCCCCCGTAGAATTATCATACTTGATGATCCATTAAAGATTTATCATTCATCAATATTTAGTCTTGGAAAACTGGGAAATATTTCCAACCTAAACTAATTCTTTGGATTAGAGTTTTCATTTCTTTATAAACATCTGTGCAAAATATGCAATATGCATGAGAAGAAAACTAGACTGAATTCTTTCCTGGTAAAGAATGGGGAGAGTTTATATAAATATGTGTATGTGTATGAATAAATGAATATGTATATATACAAACATGCACATGCATACACAATCATATAGATATATTTATCTTTTTTAAGCTATACTACCTTTTACATAAACTTTCCTTAATTTTGCAGTTAGTTGTGTCTCACACATTTTTCATAGAATTTTCTAAAAGACTCCCACTATTAACTTAGTATGTGATTGTTCATCTTAAAGTGGTCTCAAAGCTATGATAAGCTATTACCAATATTATCAATATTCCAAAAATAATTACTAAATTCCTACATTTAATAATATCTCACTGGTAACTCAGAATTATCAGACCTCCAGACATCCATAAAGTTGTAATATTTTATTTTTGTTAACTAAAACAGCCAATTTATTGCCCATGTTCTATAAAAATAATATTTAAGGAACTTTAACAAACAGTCCACAAATCAATCTCTGGGAAATTCTGTTCTTTATACAGCTTCATTCAGAAAGGGGTTTAGACAAATACATTATGTAAATAAATACACTAGACAGAAAAACCTTCATGGTAAAGACCTTTATCCTCTGTTCCACTTGTATGTTCCAATACTCCAAAGCAAAGCTGTTCATGTATGCTGTTAATAAATCTTTATTAGTGAAATGTGGTGGACATCATTATCCAAAGTACATGTATGAAGACACGAATTGGGTGTCAACATACTTTATATACAGAGATATTAAAAATTGTGGTATATATGTGTAATAAGAACTGTAATGCAAAAGAACAAAAAACAAAGTACATGTATAAAGACATGAATTGGCATGAACATACTTTATATACAAAGATATGAAAAATTGTGCTCTAGATGTATAATAAGAATTTTTCAATGCATTCTGCTGTTGTGTATTTAAAAAATCAATTAATTTTAAAAATGAAGAAAAAATAAAAATAAGTCTTTATTAGCTGTATGAACAGTTAAAACTCACCATAAAACCAAAGTTCTTGAAAAATAAATCTAAGGCTACATTAATTGGCAGGATTCATAAAAGCAAGAGATTTTTCTACATTCTGTTAATTTTTACTCACATAACTGAAAATACTTAGTTCCTCAGAAACACATGGTAGAATTTCAAGTCAGAAGTAGTATTAGTAGTAGTACAATATTTCTAACCAGAGTTAAGGCAAATATCATACAAATCCGAAGGAACTTATGGCTCAAAAACCTTCTTTTCTAATATTTAAATAAATAACATTTCTCTGCTTTTTGTCAAGGTCAGAAATTCCAACTGCAGCACAAATGGAAAAATATCAAAGATAACTCTGGGTCACTCTACTTTTATGGAAGGGGATTTCTTCTGACTCTTGATGGCAACAGTAACTGTTTACTACACTGTACACAGTCTCAGGGAGTTCCTAACATACTGTACTGGTGTCTGATATCAGGGAGTCCTCAGTGTTCAGCAGAAAGGTGGACATGAATCTGCATTCTCAAATACGGTTTTTATCTACACAGTCTTGGAATTCAGCTAACTCAGTCAGCAGCATATTTTTCTTTTTCTAATTTTTCTTGCAAATGTTAGTTTTAAAATTTCTATTTCATACAAATGCAAAATAGAATATAGTTTCATGCTGCTTTATCACATTTGTGCAATGTGTTTTATGTGTGAACTTGTACAAACTGTCCTCATCATCAACACTTACCTGTGTATAAATGAAGTATGTGTGAAATAAGCTATACAAAATATTCAATCCATTATCTCTAATCTAGCAACTACAGATCATAGAATTTCTGCTACACCATTTATCTCATATATTTACATCTCTTTTCCCAGTTTGAGTTCACATTTAAATGATCATAATTATAGTTAGGGTGCACAATTAAGTTAGTGGGTCACTGGTCAGAACTAAGGAAATAAATAAAGGTTATAGAAAATCAGCTGGGTAAAAAAATATTTTATGGCTCCTCATTAAGTAAATGTATTTACCTTTCATTTAATATGAAGAGGCTTTATGGAAATTGAGTTTTTATTTTATTTTTCATCTGTTGACTATAGCCCACTGTGCTACAAACTCTCACATGCATGGATGAAAGTATTTGGTACTGATTTATAAGCAACAGTGATTAATGATAAGAGAGGAGAGAAAGAAATTTTAGGAGAAAACATGAAAAGGAAGACAGAGGCTTTCATAAACACTTAAAGAACAATCACCTACCAGTTCTACTCGTCCGAAACCTCCAACTCCAAGGGTATCAATAATGTTGAAATCAGACAGCTTCAGGTTGGCGAAGAAAGCAGCTTCGGCTTCGTATCTGGATTTTTTGATGCGAAAAAATGGAAATTTCTTAGAGGTGCAAACACGGGTGCCACGTACAACTGTACTGGAATGATATGACTGCGGAACAGGGTTTACCTGCTTGAATTCCATCTTGCTTTTAGAGTCTGTGTTTTCTCACACTCATAAATTTTTGGTCCCCATTATGCAGAATAACATAGATTTGCACTTGTTTTTCAAAGTAGAAAAATACAAAGTACCCACTGTATGAGTCACGTGACTGATAAATCCAGTTATCAAATCAAAGTTACATCTTGGTATTTTTCTCCGTGTCTTCTTGTGAGCACGGATTGTCTGAGTTGCTCTTTTTTGGCTTTGTTTTGGATTTTTTGGTTTTGCTTCCTTTTGTTTTTGCCGTTCAGAGTTTGGATGGCAGTTTCTCATTAGTTTCCCTTATCCAAAGGCTGGCAGTGCCTTCTATAAATATTTATTAAAAGCGGCAAGATCGTGGAGGTCTCTGGAGCAAAATCACAGCCAGGTTTTATGAAAACAGATCCAAAAAGCTGAGGACTGATGTGCAAATGTCTGAAATGGATGATTTCAGGAGCATATTCACATCCCTAAAGTGTCTTGCCTTCTCTTATGTTTACCCACTGACTCAAAGCCAGCACTCTCAGCCTGCAATCCCAGTGTCTATGTTTGCAAGTTTCTTATATGAGTGGTGAGAAGCATGGACTAGGAGTCCAACAGACTGACTATGCACACATGCAGATCTGACACATGCAAGTGGCCAAAATAGGCTTCTCCTGATGAGACGGGTGAATATGAGCTGCTTAAAATATCCTCTTGTTAAAGGCCCTACTATATTTAGAAAGGGCAGGAAGGCATAAAGATGAAGATGATCTGCCCACTCACTGAAGTCAGGTCAAGTAATTCAGCTGTCTCAAAATATAAGTGTTTGAAGAGCTATGCATAACCCATGACCTCCAGCCCAAGAATATGTGCTCAGTACTTTACTATACATAGACATGATGAATTTACTTGAGGTCACACTACTAACACAGCTTGTGTGTGTCAATTTTTGAATGGAATCAGCCGCAAGCACATTTGGTGTTAAGTTATGTGACATTTTAGCTATTCCATTACAATCAATCTCAAACTTTGACTCTCTGCTAAGGAGACATGTGAAACAGTTTTGTAAGTGAGCTTTCTGAGAGAGCTTTCTGCTTTCTTCAATTTATAACCACAGTTGTAGATTTTTAACAAGTCAACTGTTGACAGACTTCTCAGAGGGTAAGAAAAACATAGTGTGTTTCATTATTGGTTTATGTGAAAACAATACCCTTTAATAAACCTCTATAAACAAAGGGAGTCAATCCTAAAGTTATCTGTAGACTTCTCTCACTAACTACACAATCAAGAGATCAACACAGCAATTCAGGAGCTGGTTTATAGAATGGAACATAAGCAGCAAATGTGCATGTCTGACATTCCAATTGGCTGGCTCATGGCTTTTGGAAAATTAAAACTCCATCCCCTCTAAAAGTTCAGTGGCAGAGTTGACTCCAACAGGTGCTTGAAAAGGACATCTGTTGGGATCAGACCCCATGACAGTTTATATGTGGTCAAGTATTTCCTGGTGCTTTAGAGAAGAAGATCCTTAGTGACATCACTGTTTTATTTGATTAATATTTTTTTAAAATATTGAGCTTCTAGAATATTTTAAAACTTTCATGTTCGAGCTATTTTTAATAATATCAGTATGACAAAACAAACAAAAAGCAGGCCTGAAGGGAAGTCCTTAACGAAATGAATTAGGTACACAACAGCTGGATTCTATCTATGCATCTAGTTGTTGAAATTAAGACATCAATTGCTGGTTAACAAATAACTGTATTCATTAAAATATGATTTGGGAGTTTACTTTAAAAAAGCACAAAGTCTTTATTTAAGACTTTACTAAAAATGTTTTGTCTTTATTTATGCAACAACTGTATGCATTCACAATGAGGTTGTTCTTGAATAATTATGTGCTTGCTGAAATTAGAAATCCCAGGTGCACAGAGGTCAAACCCTTTCAGACTATGTTGATTATCATTTTATATATTTAAAGTATGATGTTATTACTTATAGCCCTTGAGTATACTGCCGAAGTTCTTGTACTTGGGCTTGTGAAAATAGGCCGGAAGGGCAGCTACATGAGTGGAGTGATTCCCAGCCTTTCTCTTGCATCAGAGATACCCGAGTTCTTTAAAAACACTTAATTTGAGCCTGATCACAGTCCAAGTGAATCAGCAATTCCTGGAAGTGGTACCCAAACATCTGTATTTTTAAAGAACTCCTGGGTGATTCTGCTGTGCAGAAAGGATTGAGAACCATTATTCCAAATCTTCCGAAAGCAAGTTCCAAACAACATCCAAGAATTTTGTGGTGGAATAAAGTGGGCCTGGGAGATAAGGAGATGCCAATGTGTTTGTGGGTGATAGATTCTGGCAGGAGAGTTTGAATCTCTCATTCAACTGGTCTTGGCCCCTAGGTTTCTGCTCCTAGAACCAAAGGAATTAATAGTTCTATAATGGCTAATAGCTAAAAATAAAATAAAACATTGCTTTAAAAAAAGCAGATACAAGGTACAAAAACTATAAGGTAGTTATTTTATTTTTGCATTTCTATGCCAAGTTCTCTTAACTTTATACTTAGTATCTGGTTAATTATTAATGGTATTTTAACTGATGGAATGGACATAATAAAGTTTCATCCTAAAGAGTAAATACTTTCTCTTTAGCCATAAAAAAATAACTTAGCTATGTACTTCCCTACACACTAGAAGTTAATGATTGTGGTTAAATATTTTATATGTCTTAAGAGACTGACAAAATTATAATTTGTTAATGACTTTGTTAGTATTATTTAGGTGAATTTTTAAAATACCACTTGGTGGAGTGATATTATCTTATTATTGCCAAGGCTCATTTTAAAGGGACCTTAAGATAACTGTGGCCCTCCATTCTGTTGCTGTTCATTTCTTGGGGAAATCAAATGACAAAGGGATGTGACCATGACAGCTTTCTAATCCAACCAAGGAAATATTAATAGCTTAATGTTTTATATTCTCTTATTTTTCCTTCTCATTTAGATTACATTTTAAGGCTAAGAGTCACATCTTCATCACAGAGACTTTGTACACTTTGATTTTTTGAATTAATAACTCTTTTAACATGAAGATGACTGTATGATATGACTTCATAAAGAGGCCAACCTGTGAATTATTTAGATCCAACAGGTATTTAAACTTATTTTTTCTTGCTCATAATTGGGAAGGACATTTTAATTTTTCCCTTTCCTTATATAGTTACCTGAAGAGAATTTGATTCCACCAACAATGTTCAATTTTCTTTAGAGAAGAAGAAAGTTTGAGGAAGAGAACTAACTAAATGCTTAAGTAAATGGCTGTCAATGTCTAAAGGAGGTAAGTGTGCAACCTGAGTTCATAATTAACCTACTACTGGGGGAGCCCAAGTAATTAGGCCCTGTTTCATGACATTCTAAAATCCATCTGTTCAACAGTGTTTATGGGAGGACATTGACAAGTGTTATTGGAAATATATTTCAGTAGGAAATATAGTTCCTGATGTCTGGTTGCTTAAAATATATCTAGGAATATAAAGTACATTCTCTAGTAGTAGTCCTTAATTTAATTTGAGACACTGATGTACCCATATATACATATATATATAATTGTTGTTATTATTATTGTCATTATTATTTTTAGAATGGGTTAAAAGCTATGGATCCTCTTCCCAAAGAGTGCAAATACTGACATATGTACTATGCTTATAACTACAGGAAGCTTTCAAAACCCTAAAGTAGATTAACAAGCCACAAATAACTATACAACAAGAGATGAAATATGTTGGATGAAGAAGGCAGAGATAATATGTCATTCTCAAATATCCCTGATAAGATTCGTGTGGGGGCTATGGTGACTAGAAAGTAGACAATAACTCATCCTGACAAGATATTCTTTAAATTGTGAAATACTGGTCTTTTAAAAGCTGCTAAAAAGTAACAAAATTGCCTTGAGTTTCACGTCTTTTTAAAATTCTGCTGACATGCCAAAGGAAGTTCCAAAAACAATGAAATTGCAAATCTTCGGGTATAAAGATGAGACTAAGACACACATATATAATCTAGAAACAGAAAAAGAATACCAAAATAATCTCAGTCTCTTCCTTCCCCCTTCCATTACTCTCTCTCTCTGTCCACCACCCAGTATTATAATTTCTAATATGTTTTGTCATAAAGCATATTGGTATAGTCACTATTTTATATAGGATATGAAATAACTTGAACATATAAAATGTTTGAAAGTAAATTAATGACTCTAAAGTCTTTCAATAGGTCATTTGTTTAGAAAATAAATAAGGATCATTATTATATTTCCATCTCTTCCATTACTACTAGCCTCCAGAAAAACCAAGGAATGAGAGTCAGGTGTCCTTTACAAAAAGGACAAAAGTTTTGCTGTCGTTGACAGTCTTCATAAATCAATTAATTCATCATTTCAAATTAAAAATCATGGATGCTGTACCTCATGTAACTTTATTATTAAGTAGTCAGCCTTTCTCTTCATGTAATAGAAACCAAATATGATGATTCACCCAGGACAAAAATCTATGGAACTTAAAATTTTGTCTTCCTTTGATAGTATAATAACAGAAATAGCAGTTCTTTTTTAGAAAGCAAAAAATATTATGTGGATATTTAAGTAAAGGCCAAGTGTCCAACGTAACATAGCTCTAGTTCCAGAGGAACAATTAAGAGCCAGTAGGAAAAGGGCAAATGTAGGACTTTATGCTTCAGCTCAGCTCATCTGTAATCAAAATTAACTTCAGAAGTTGTCTGTGATTCCCCAGGGAAAACTAAACAAGGTCTTAGCACTTCCTAATCCTCATGCAGAGCACTCATCTTGGCTTTGCTTGGGATCATCTGCTCTTTAGTGTATTTTTATTACTATTTAGCTTTACCAATTCTTGAGGGAAAAAAATCTATTAAGAAAAAATGTTTCATTAAACACATACGGGACTCTCACCTTGGAGTTTCTTTCTTATAGTAAAACTCTAATAGGTAAGATGAGATTCAGTCAGACAATTTATATCTATTCTGGACTTAAAAAACCAAGCATCAATGAACATAACTTCAGCCCAAAGCATGTTATGCAATAATAGTTACTAATGAACTAAGCTTGATGTTTTGAGTAGGTCTGGCAAAATAGGTATAAACGTAGTTAAGTATTGGAACAAAAGCAGTATTGGAAATTGGACAAATAATTTTTATTTGCATATTTAACACGTGTGATTTGGACTTAAACTGCAAGGACTTCTACTTCATTGTGCTTAGACTATGAATGTACAAAGTATTGTGAGGGTCCTTATTGCTTTGATTTTTAAATGTTTGAAAGTGAATAAATATAATCACAAAAATGGATAGTCTCTACATGCAAGTCACCAATAATCTTACTAATTTCATTACAATATAAAATGTCCCCTTGGCAAAGTTTAAAAGCAGTATCTTTTGAATTCATTAGAAAACAGGAGGATTGAACCATTTTGTAGTTTATGGGAGTTTTTTCCTGTTGAATCATGTTTGTTTTTCAAATAATTTATGTTATTAAAAGTTAAAAAAAAAACTTTAAACATATGAAATCATTTCTAAAATTCTAAACAAAAAAGGATAATTTCTAAAATGTTTTGTCATAAAGCATATTGGTATAGTCACTATTTTATATAGAATATGAAATAACTTGAACATATAAAATGTTTGAAAGTAAATTAATGAATCTAAAGTCTTTCAATAGGTCACTTTTTTTTCTAGAAAGTGTCAACTCTTCTTCAAAGAATACCAAATAATATTAATTTGCTCCCTCTGTTCCAAAATTGTGGTTTCACGAACACAGACTCTTCTTTATAAGCTTCTACTTATTTTTCAAATACATTCCCTTGAGGAGATATAGTCAACAGGAACACACAGGAAAATTGCATTTCATTTATCCACTGCATAAAAAGGACAATAGTAATGCAAATATTTTCTACTTAGAAAACAGCTTTCTTCCAAAGATTCTAAACTTTTTCTCATTTAATTTATCCTTACTGATACTCTGTGAAAATAACAAATATTTTTAGTTTTATTTTGTAGGTGGGTGGTACAGTTTCTGATAAATAATTAATTTCTATAAACACCAGAGTAATTAGGACTAGAGTATATGGGCAGGTTTCACATCATAGCATAGCACTTATTAAAAAAAATTCAATTTTCTTTTTAAAATGATAGTAGAGAATCAGTTTTAGAGATGCTTTTTATTTCAAAGTATTAAAACACAAATCTTTCTTGAAATATGGACCAACATCATCAGCACTCATCTAGTCTAATGTCCACATTATTTAAAAATAAAGGAACTAATTCTAGAGATGTTAAATGACTTAGGTAGAAAAGCTTCAGGTGTTGAGATGGGTGTTTCGATGTGTGATCTGTAATACTTCTTTTACTATCTGATTCTACCTCTGCAGGTTTTATAATGTCTTGATAATTGAAAATCAAAGGCAAAATGTAGAAGTTATAAAATATATGTAAGTAGTATGCTCTTTTCTACAGTCAAGATTAATTTCAGCTAAGTACTTAATGGGTTCTTGCCTATGTACACAAGCACATGTGTGCTCCATTTAAATTAAAGAGCCCCAGATGAAAGTACTTTGGTGCTCAGAAGACATTTTTAAAAAAATTCAAATATCAGAGCAGTATTTGTAAAAATATGCTCCCACACACTGGCAGCCTGAAATGTATAGCCTAACATGTATTTGTAATTTGGTTTTGAAATACTTTCCACACAGTCTGAGATGAATTTTTTTTTCTAAAATAGTTCCTAACTAAGTGTACATTGTCATGGGTGGGTGGGGGAAACTGCCAAGAAATATAGTGAAGAGTTTTCCTCTCTTGATATTGGTTCCTTTAAATAAATCATTGGCCCCAAGCAGAAAGTTGATGAAGTTACTCAGTGATGATTTTTTTATTTTCTTATTTTTTGCTTTAGAGAACATAGATACTTATATGTATGTATTTCAACATACATGCAATTCTCTACTTATGTCAGAATAGATATTTCCTTCACATAAATGAGCAGTCATGAGAAGTTAGAGCTCTGGGGAAGTTTTCTTTCCTCTCAGGGACTAATAATTTCCTGCTCCTTCCACATCTCAACCCTGCATATTTTGTGTTTTAATGTAGACCAGAGTGCTCCAGGGCTAGAGACTAGCATGACCTGGTTTCCTAAGGCCAGGGAGATAAGATTTAAAGAGAAAGAAGGTGGAGGGAAGTGCCTCCCTCTCTCTTCACTAATGCAACTTGGGCCTGTGGGATCATCTCATCACTTCACACCACCCCAGGGCAAATGCCCATTACTGCAGAGCTGCTGCAGTCTCCAGGAGGATATCCTCACCACAGCCCACATTCTAAAGAAAGGCTGGATAAAGAGAGCCCAAGTTCCCCCCTTTAATTGTAAAAAATCCCTTTCCTACCCAAAGACTAAGAAAAAGTCTTTCTCTTCTCTTTATAGGTCATGTTTTCATATAGAGGTTAAAGTATTGAAAGCAATAAGGAAACATTTAATCTTAAAGCTTGAAATTACTCTAATCATAATTTTAATCAATGGCACCAGACAGAAGAATAGAACATGGAACAGATCAGGCAGGATTTGAACACAGGGGTCATATTTTATTTCTGGATTCAGAAGTTATGTTTTCCATTTTAAAAAAATAAAAGTCCAGCTGGGCGTGATGACTCACACGGGATTGAGGACTGGGGAAGGAGGATCACAAATTCAAAACCAGCCTCAGAAACTTAGCAAGGCACTAAGCAAATTAGTGAGACCCTGTCTTAAAAAATAAAAAGGGCTGGAGATGTGGCTCAGTGGTTAAGCACCTTTGGGTTCAATCCCTGGTACCAAAATAACAATAATAATTAATAATAATAATAATAAATACAGGTTGTACCCTTTCTCTATGGTTACTAACACTTATTTTATGAAAATAAAATTTCTGAAGGATTCTGCATGAACTTCAGGGGCAAGAGGCTTAGGGGTGTGGTCGAGGTTACAGTGGGCCAACAAATAAAAAGAAGTTCAAGGCAATGTGTGGTGAGAAGAAAATAAAAAGATTACAAATCACCCTCTCTAGCCTCTAAGAATGTAACAACAACAACAACAACAAATACACACACACACACACCCACACATATATAAAGGGAGTTGGCTTAGGACCAATGTGAACAAGACACTTCCCTTCCTGCAAAATGAAGAGGTGTACACTTTGCAGAAAGCCCTGGGATTGCATTTTCTTTTTTTCCTTCTCCCCAACCTGTCCTCTAATCTCAGACTCCTAACTATCCTATGTCAGGAAAATATCATTAGAAACCTATTCTCAGCTCCCAACATGCAAATGAAGAAAGTGGGAACAATCAATTCAACACTCAAGGCAGCAGGTGAGGAAGATATGCCTTGGAGGTCTGAGATAGAACTGTAATAGACCAGAGGTCCTATCCATCCCAGGATTCATATGAGAATTTTGAGTTCAACTTAAAGACCAACTTGATCTTACATTGGGATTTGTAAGCAGGCATCAATATTTGGAATGAGATTCATAGGTAAGTTTGCATAATTGTTAATTACCAATGCTGATGATCACATGTAAGTTTGAAGAACTATTTGTGTTACTTTGACATGCATTTGACAGACACCCATGACATACAAGAATCGCAGGAAAATGTGTCTAAAGTCCAACCACTGTCTCAAATTAGCTTTGAGAACATATCCATTCTTGAAATGGGGAAAGCCTATATATCTTTAATAAAATTAAAAATACTAAATAAAAGAAAAAAATGAAGGTTGTTTTTGTTGTTGTTATTTTTACTTTTTTCCATAACAAGTAGTTTAATAATAGAGACTGGGGGATTTATCAAATGAAGTAAGTCCATGGAATCATCTTACATTTTAAATTTGTTATCAATGGATTATAAGTGGATGCAAAATATGGATTTGTTCTATGCTGCAGCCAATATAACTGAATGATAAAGCAACCTGTTAGCTTTTTCTAACCCAATGTCCACACTTCATTCAGATTTCCTTTGATTTCAACTGTTGTCATTTTTCTGTTCCAGGATTCTATTCAAGGGACTATATTATAGTTATACTTTCTTAACTTCCCCTTTGCTGTAACTTTTTCTTATACTTTCCCTATTTTTGATGATTTTTACCATTTGTAGGATTGTCAGGAATGCCCCTCAACTGGAGTCCATCTGATGTTTTCCTCAATAGTCTAGAGTTACACATTTTGGGGGAAAAAAAAGACCACAAAGGCAAAGAGATATGTTCCTCATATCCTATGAGGATACACACTGTGGATATGGCTTATCACTGATGATGTGGTCCTCAATCCCCTGCTGAATAATTCTTTGGACTTACAAGAACCCACAAACTCAAAATGAGTTATGTAAAAATGTGGTTATCTCTGTGATTTTTACTGTGGAAATGTTGCCTTCAAAATCAGGTAACTTTATGAGGGTATCCAAGTTTCTACATCACTTAGCCAATCATTTAAAAGGGTCATGATAAAATACCCTTGTTAGAGTTTGAACAGATGGATACAACATTAGAAACTGGTGCTTTTCCATACATTGTTACACAAAACAAAAGAGTGGAAATCAATGGTGAACTTAATACCTTAAGCCTGATCTTCTACAAGGGCACAAAATTATTACAGTAATAGTTTCCCTAAGTATATCCCTCACTTGTCACAGAAGTTAATAATACATTTACCTTCAAATTTCACTGAATTATTATTTCAAAAGAATACTGTTTAGCTGGGTGCGGTGGCACATACCTGTAATCCCAACAGCTTTGGAGGCTGGGGTAGGATTGCAAGTTCAAAGCCAGCCTCAGCAACTTAGCCAGGCCCAAGCAATTTAGGGAGACCCTTTCTCTAAATAAAATATAAAAATGGACTAGGAATGTGGCTCAATAGTAAAGTGCCCCTGGGTTTCATCCCTGATATTAAATAAATAAATAAATAGATACTGCTCTATACCTTCAACTGGCTTTCGCTTACTACTTCATAAAACCTCTTGGTTCTATACTTGTAAATTTGTTATTGAAAAGCACTAAATAATTTTCTCCACTTTTAAATAATTAGTAAATAACAGGAACTTAGGATGGGGCATTTAGACCTATTATGATGATTCTTTATGCCACTTGGGTAGAGAATATTATTTTTCCATCTCAAGAACAACTACCAAACTTTCCTGGGCTAGGGAGATTTGTTTGGCTTCGCAAGGCATTTTGACAACAGAACAAGCCACAATATGTGGTGTGAGCACCACATTGCCCTGTTGCCTGTCTCTCCAGGTTTGGCCATTGGCAGGTGGGGTGCCATTTGATGTTTTCAGAGGGCATATCATATCTGATTGGGTCTTCAGTCTGAAGACCCTCTGGTAATGATGCAGACATAACAGAGACACACAGGACATAAAACTTTTCTTCTGCTCCATCACAACAGGAAATTACTGAACTGGAAGTAGAAGGCTTAGAAACTTGTGCTGAATGTTGGCACTTATGAGCAAGGGTCCATGAAGTACTAAAGAAGAGAGGGAGGGGAACCAGTGTGTGGGGCTGCAGGGACGGATGGTTTCTCATTCTGAGTGGAAGGTGAAGCTGTCAGTGTTTTCACTTCTTTTTTTTTAACTTTCTTCCTTAATTTTGTTCCAGCCTATGCATGGAGCTAGAAAAGGTGCAACTCTGTTTCCCAGTAAGAGAAAAAATTTAAAGTCATTCATAACTGTGTTAATTTCTAAACTGTTACTTGCTAATCAGAAAGCAAATTAAAAAATGAACAGCAGTAAGAATCGCTGTAATTTTAGGTCTTTGGTTGCCAACCTTATGGTATAAGCAAGACTTATCATGTATGTCTAGAAACCATAGATAGCAAGCAAAGTTATAAGAATAAAGACAACAGGTTTGAGTATTTTTCAGAGATAAGTGCTTTCTTAGGCGACACAATTAATGAGATTCATTGTCAAGCATAATAGTGGATCAAGAATCTGCTAAACAAAAGATTCTTCAACCATTATTGTAAGTTTCAAGGATTATGGAAAATAAGCTTAATGAGATACCTTTTAGAAGATCTTTGAAACATATCTATAAAGCATGAATATACATTTCATAATAACACCCTAGTGTTACTAATGTTACCCTATAATACATTCAAGGGATGGCTGCTCCATGAAGAAGCATATTGCTCAGATTATTGAAGTTTATCCCTTCAAATTATTATATATATTTCTCTCACTTCATTGAAAACAAAAGAGAAACAATAATTCTAGTATAGACTTCTTCCAACTAATTAAAGAATCATTTATTGAACATGGTAGAATGAATGTTCAGAGGATGAACATCTGGTCATCATTTTGGATAATCAATCACTGTGTTGCTACCTCTATTTAAGGTGACCCCATAAAAATTTTCATGATATGCATTGTTAGTTGACCAGACTTTAAGTACTCTTGACTAAGTCAGGGGACCTGTCTTACCTCCCATCACTGACTACAATATGCTCATTATCTATAATCTATTGAGCCAAACAGACAAATTTGTTAGACTTGTGGACATATTTAGGATAGATGTGTGTACCTAAAAGGCAGACATGTACAATGATCAAAGTGAAACCTCTGAAGCCAGTCAGTCTAGCTCCACTGGTCACTGGCTACAAGACATGAGCAAGCCACTTAATCTATTTGTGCCTCAGTTTTCTTCAACTGTTTAATGGGCATGATAAACCAATGTCCTTGCATTGTGGTAAATGTTAAATGAGGTAATGCATGCAAAAAAATTATAAGCAGTCACTAATGATAATAATTTAAAAAAGATGATCATTACCTTTTATGGAGTTTTAACCATGTACAAGGTACTGTGTGGTTAGTTGTTCCTTGTATCTAGTAATTGCTTGACTTTTCTGTCCATGAATTTGTGGTGATCTGTTCTCTCCCCCCCCAAATTTGGCTGGAATCTAAGAAGTAGGTTTGATTGGAAACAAACTAGAGATAAACAGGATATTGCCACATAGAGATAAAATTAATTAAGGAACATATGAATATCCAAGCAAGCCATAACATTGGGGTTTGTTTCTTTCCCTAATATGCAATTTCTTCATCTAAATTGTTCTAATTGGTGGTTTATGTTGCTCCTAGGAGACCTTGTTAATTCTGTGTATTGCTGCTATATATTGCAATTTATGCTGTGTTTTCACATTTTATTTCTGAACCATTCTATACCTAATAAGTAGCTAGCAAATGAATCAATTACACTAAAACAGATAGAGTATATGATGAATGCAGCATGGGAATTTCTACAGTCTATTTTAGACCCTCTGTAACAAGGAGGGTAGTTGAGGGTCTCTTTAGGAAATTTATATCTAATACGCTTTTCATAGGTCTACTGTACTCTCAGGAAATATGGACTTTATGAGCCCTCAAATGAAGAAGAGAAAAGAACAATGTTCTCATGTTACTTCAGCGTGAACTCCTTACCTTCAACTATTCTCTGAACTTGTGGGAGATAGATGATACACCACCACGCTCTTAGCCACAGTCAGGCAATAGATAGGCAACAACCATCGAAATCCAGAGCCTGGAAATGACTGAAACAGATTCTCGAGAGGCATTCACAATCTGAGTGTCCCTTCTGAGGATGAATCGTTGGCAAAATCAGGTTTCCAAGAAGCCACTCATTAGCCATTCCTGCAAACAGATCTCTTTCCCTTTTTCCTAGGACTTACTCCCTATGAGTGACTTCCTTAAAGCCATCTGTGGACAGTCCATTGGGAAACAGGGCCAAGTTCCAGAGGCTCAAAGGATATCATTGGTTCCTTCAATAACATCCAACTCAAAATTGTGGATGCCTTGTGCTGACCAGAGGTTTGTTAAGTGTGCCTTTCTTACAGGAAAAGCAAAATCTTAGATTTATTCCCTTGACTTTGGAAAATAGTTATAAATATTCCTTCAATAAAATGCCTTATAAAACTTAAAATGTCTTCTCCTCACTGAATTATGTTTACTAGTGCGACATTCCCAGAGGTAAGTTTTGAAGCTAAAATAAAATAAAAAGAACAGAGAGAATATTCCTTCTTTATTTTTTTTACTGACCAATGACAATGGAAGAAAAAAGTACACAAAAAAATGTATTTTCTTTTGTAGGCTCCATCAAAGCGTATTTGCACTATTTCATCATGTCACATGAGTTTATTAGCTAACCTGTAAATATATAATACAATTGACATTGCATGAGGATGTTCTATGTCAGTGGAAGAACACTCAGAAATAACCTAGTGTTTTTGAGATGAAACTGACATGGTAAGGTTTTGCAATCCATTCACTTCAGATATTTCATTGCTATCTATTCTCACAAGTATCAATACCCACTTCCACCCAGTGATGCTGAACTGAAGAGCCTGGTCTGTATTGCAAGATTATGAAATGGTTCCATAGTCTTCAAGTCAGACACACAAGCACAAACTAAGAGCTGGTTAGGAGCAGTATTTTCACTGTGCCTATAATCCTATTGTTATCATCTCACATTTGCATGCTCCAAAAAATTGAGCACCAACTTATGTGCCAAGAATTGTGCCACGTCCTTTCATACAATTTCACTTAACAAAGAGGAACAGATGTTTGCTTAGGTACAGCAGAAACAGGAAAGACAAAATGGGCATTAAGAACCACTCTGGAAGAACTTGTAGGCCTCTCATTCACAAAATAATTCTTCCTCATTTTCAGAAAGTGTTTACCAGAATGGGACAAATGGAAATAATCAGGCCTTCTGAATTAGGATTTTTTCCTCAAATTGAAAATAAGAGCCCCTTCTCCCTTAGTTCAGATCCCCTCCTTCCAGACCAGATTCCTTCTGAGATCAGCAATGCAGTGGCTTACATCCCTGGTTTAGCTGCTACCTCTTCATTTCATACTTTTACTTTCTATTTAAAATCCAAATCAGAACTGAATAAAAATTATTTTTGGATTTTAAACTGTTAATGAAAATGAGGCTGTAATGATTATGGCAGTGATGCAATTGAGAGCTACAGCTGCACACAGACAATTGCATTAGAAAAAGAAGGTTTTTTATTCAGGAAAGTGTCACTGGGGTTATAATTTCAGCTTAACCTACCAGCACTTGAACTTCCAATTTACTTGCCTTTAAAGAATTCCAAATCACGAGAAATTGTATACCACCTGCTTTAGATTTTCTAACAGAAAGTGAACATTTGAGTTTTGCAGCTAAAACAGACATTAAAGCTATGGCATCACTAACTTCCTCTGGAAGGAGAAGGAGATCTGAAATTAGAAACATAAAGATAAGAAGTAACATGGAAATTATTATTGTTGCATTGCTTACAAAACAATTTCTCAGGCATTACCTATAGAAAACTAATATATAATTTTCCACCCAGAAGTGGAAAATGGAAATTTCTATGTTATGTTGTCTACCTGTCATTGTGTCACTATAGTATCTATATTACCTACAGAAACTATTAAATTATTTGTGACTTTAGGTTTTACTAAGTGCACTATTTTCTTTTCTGTGAAATCTATATCTCATTTCTGAATAGAGTATATCTTACTCTCTAATAATATAGCACATTATGAAATGCATTACCTCAAGAAGAAAAAAGAATCTTCAACATTACCATTATGTATTAGTTAGATAAACAACATTTCCTTATCAGTTTCGCTGGTGAGATGAAACTAAAAACCTTACAAATAATGCAGTGGGAGTTTGGAAATTGCTCCTATTCATGTTGCTTTCATTTACTATTCCTCCTTTAATTATGATAATTCATTAATTAAAATAAAAATCAGACATTTAAATCTTATTGAATTGCTCCAAAGACCAGGTGGTAAAATTCCCCCACTATATCTTTATTCTACTAATTAATATGTATGCTTGACAGAATGTGAGATCTATTGAAGTCTGAGATTTTGCATTTGCCTATTTCATTATAATATTGGATGGAATTTACTGATAGTTAAAAACCTTTGCACATTTTCAAAGGAATTAAAAATAAACCTGATGTTCAATGGGTGACTATAGTTTCTTTATTAACCTGATTCAAATAAGTTTTCAATACTTTACACAATGGATATTGGGCCCTACCTATACAATGTATATAAGATACCTAATAATCCTAAAAGAATGTAAGGAATTTTTTCTGCTCTGAAGTCTCTATGAAATGAAAATGACCACCAGCAGGCATCCTCTGATCTGGAACTCAGCCAGTTCTACAAATGAGTCAAACCTGTTTTGACCTATTACAGTCTGGTTATGACACACATTTTTTCACTCAATATTTTTCAGAATGAAAATAATATTTTAACTGACCTAAAACAACAAAGTACACTTTCAAGCTTAGTTAGACATTACCTTTTCCCTGCATATTTTATAATGCAAACCAACTAAGAATGACAGCAATTATCCCCAGGTTAATAAAAGAACAATGCTGCTGTGAGAGACAAACGATGATTCCAGGAAAATTCTGTAATCTATTTAGTATTTACCAGTCTCTCTTAAGACTCATAAATTATTCAAGTCAGTGAAGTTGAAAAGCATTTGATAGACTATGGCAAATTACTTAAACTACCAAGGTGAAATATGACTTTGAAGTTATTTGGAGCAATTTAAGTACACTGAGTATCAGAGACAAAATCGGGTTCAAATTGCCTGCTTTAGGCGGAATTGGACAGTTCTATGATCTCATGAACTACTTTTAGTAAATTACCAATAAAACAAGCATATGCCAGGTACTGTTATAGATGTTGGCTGAGAATATAGCAGTGGACAAAATAGAGAAAAAAAATCCAACCCTTATATGACTTAAAAAGCTGGTGGTGATGAAGAAACAAATAAAATATAGTATGTCAAAATGTGGCAAGAACTATGGAGAACAATTAGGCAAGGATAGCAAGAATTGTGGATAACAGAAGCAGGGGACTTATCAAGAAAAGAATAACAGAGTAAGCCACGTGCAGTCTGGGTTGGGGTATTCTGGGTAAAGGAAAAAGAAACTACAGCTGAACTAGGGCAGGAGTCTGTCTGGTATGTGTTACAATTAGCAGGGAAGTTATAATGGTTAGAACAGAGGAGGCAGGGAATAGGCAGGAAAGAAGAGGAGGAAATGAAATTGGGGGCAAGGTAGCAGAAGTAGAAGAATAGATTGCCTAGGGCCTTGTAGAATACTGTGAGGTTTGACTTTTACTCTTAAAAGAAAACTCAGGAGGGCTCCATATTTTAAATAGCCTCTACAAATTGAGGAAATACAATAGTAGGGAAAATATGGAGACAAGTCAGCTATTTCAGTAACCCTGGCAAGTGAAGATGTGGCTTGGACTGAGGTGGTGATGTTCTCTTAAATTCACCTCCTTGATGACTCACTTGATGCAAAGAGGCTAGCTCTGGATATATTTTGAAAATGTAGTCAACATGATTTACTGTTAGGTGGACAAAGAAGTGAGTGAAAGAAAAAAGGGTAATTGTGACATTTTGAGCCTTCAGACTGGGAAGGATGGAGTTCTATTTATTGAAAGAGGAAAAATTATAAAAGAGAAACAGGTTTGGAACAAGAGTGGGAGTTTAGTTTTGGTATTTTAGTTTTGCAATGTGTATGATTTATCCAAATGGACTTTTTAAGTAGGTTGTTAGATGTCTGAAGTTGAAATAGAAAATCTAGGCTGGACATGTAAACCTGGAAGTTGCCAACACATGGATGCAATTAGAAGCAACTAGACTATGTGAGATTACCAAGGATGAAAGTATAAAGGAGCAATCCAAGGAGTGAACCTGCAAACACTGAAAGTTGGAGATATCAGGAACAACCAACCGAAGTAGCAAAGATGGAATATAGCTAATGAGAAAGAGGGAAAAAAACTAAGAAAATATGGAGTTCTGGAGGACAAGTGAAGAAAACATATCAAGAATGAGAAAGGGGCCATCTGTATCAGACATGACAATTAACAAATGAATTTAACTGGTGGAGGTCATTGGTCACCTTGGCGGAGGGAACAAAAGCCTCCAGAAAGAAAGGGATGATAAAGAATTAGAGATACTCCATTCTTTCTGTGTATTTCAAAGGATTGTCTTAAATGAGAGCAAAGACATGGATCAGTTATCTACTGGAATCTAGTGAAAATGTGGGTATCAAGGGTTTTTGGTAGGTTGGTTGGTCATTTGGCTGGTTTTTAAAAACTGGAGAGAGGAAAGGATTCACATAAGGGAGAATCCCTAACATGATGCCTTTAGGAAATGGGGCGATGATCAGGCCCACAGTGAAATATGGATGTAGGTCAAGACATGATAAGTCCATGTGACTATCACTAAAAGAAGTCAAAAGTTTTAAAAGAGTGACTAAGTTGAAGGTTAGATTTCCGGAAAGATGAGAGTGTGTATACCCTTTATTCACGAAATGAAGATAAGGCAAAGTTGGGATAAAGGTTTCCTACAAGCAATATATTTTTCTACCAACACCACCAATAGAAATACTTTTTTTAATAACTGCATAATCCCTAGCAAGCATTATTCTGAATCCTATAACCTTACTGTCATTTAATTCTCATAAGAAACAGCCTTGTGCAATAAATTACTACCTGATCCTCACTCATGTGTCCTTTTATATACATCAATTCACCTACCTAGAAAAATCCACATTTCTCATTTAGTGTTTCTAATGGTAAAGAATTACACAATAAATATTCATAAGAAAAGAAAATATTGTAAAATATAACCATGAATCTAGGCAAAGACTTATGTTATGGTAGCAGGCGTAGAGTTGGAATAGTTACAGATTGACTTTTGTTTCTCTGCATTATTTGGGGACAACAATCTCATTCTTTTCAGCAGGTACCTGTGTGGTACTGAAGAGCAGGACAGGGCAGAGGCTAGTTCATTTTTTTTTTACATGAGGAAAATGTGCTGTTCCCATGGGAGAACTATTCTTAAAAGGGGTCACCTCTCATGGTGTTAATAAGGGAATGTGAGTCATCAAGGAGGTAAATTTAAGGAAACATCGAGAGTGTTTACAGGAAGCCAGGGCTCTCTGCCCATCCACACAATTTCCCCATGTCTGAGAGGAGGGATTGCTGGTGACTGTAAACTGTAATCTCCACCCTTACCAGATTCAAAGTCCAACATAAGTAACATTTGTCCAACTATTCAAACCTTTTTCATGAATACCCATCCAATTCTGCTTCAGTTTTATTTTTTCAAATTTTCTGAGTTCCCCAAGCACTTATCACAATAGCATTAGAAAAAAATCTCCCTTCTTATTAATTTTTATTAGTTGATATTTTCTAACTTTTAAATTTCTAATGAGAATAAAGGCAACTTGAAGGAAGAAACTATGTCTTAATTTGCATTTATCATAATATCTAGAAATATTAAGGCTATGTTAGTCAATATTTGATATTTTTTTAAAAGATGTCACTTTAAACCAGTTTCTGGTTGTCTCTTTTTTTCTTTATGAAAAACAGGTTAAAAATTCGCCTTTACATCAGTCATTTTCTGATGTAATTTTTTCACTGAGTTGATGAAGAATGATGTGAATACTTGTATTACTTTAAAATAATAAAATCTAACAACTAGAATCATAATTCAGATTTCATTTTAAAGGTGATCATAGTAAGTTAAAGACACGTTTTATATGCAAAAAAATTAAGTACAATGAAATATGGTGAAATGCAAATAATCTTAAATTTAATATTAAGTAGTAGGAAAACAAAATTAAAAAGAAAGATGTATTGGTTAGGATTTTAAAATTAAATTCATGTAGCACATTTATTCAGTATGTTTGCTATATCAGATTTTAATAAAGGTTATATATTATAAAAATCATCCCAATATATGGCTGAAAAACTAAAATAAACATTTACTATCTTACGAGTTTGGAAGAAGCCTAGATAAGAAGCTCTGTTTTGGGGGTCTCTCATCAAGAAGTGCACTTACATTACCCTATGTGTATATAGGACTACATGACCAGTGTGATTCTACAACATGAACAACCAAAAGAATGAGAACTTATACTCCATTTATGTATGATGTATTAAAATGCATCCTACTGTCACGTATAACTAATTAGAACAATTTCTTTTAAAAAATGTGCTGCTTCAACAAAGCAAAACAAAATTAAAAAAACAGAAGTGCACTCATATAGAATTGATTAGGCCTGAGGCTCACTCACATGGTTTGCAGCTGGTACTAGTTTTGGCTGGGAACCCAGTTCCTCCTCATATGAGCTTCTCTGTATGTTGACTAAGTGTTCTTGTGATATGGTGATATTGGTGTCTCTTCCAAAAGAATCAGTCTCAAAGAGTAAGGAAAAGGCCACAAAGCCTTTATAATCCAGCCCAGATGCCACACACTGATCACACCCAAAGTATTCTATTGGTCATACGGTCAGCAATAATTCAGTGTGATAGAAGACTTCATAGGAAAATATATACTAGGAGGGTCACTGGAGCCATTTGGGAGGCTAGCTTGTAGTGCAGCTTCTGGTCCCCAGTGACCCATATTGCTTTCACATAGAAAATGTACTCATCCCTTTCCAAAATCTATTCTATATAGTCAGGTTAAAGTCTATAATTTTGTCATAAAAATCAAATACAAGTATAGATGAAATTCCTGAAACATGATTCCTTAAGCACAGATCTTTGAGCATAGTTCATGTCAATCTAAATCTCTAGAAACTGAAGTGACAATTTATCTGTACCCCACTTTCCCCCATCCACACTCATTAGTCCATGGTAATTCTGACATCCAGCAGGAAACAGGTTGCCTGTTGCTTAATTAGGACCAAAGGCCTGAGTAATTCTCTGTGACTTTAAGCTTTGCATTCTAGATTTACAGTTTTTGCTTCCAAGTCATCCTTTCTTTTGCTCAGGTTTAAAAATGAGTAGCTTTCTCAGTCTGCTTTCTACCTAAAGAATATTGGGGTTCCAATGGCCTCTTCTCATTTTGTGCTTCTTCTGTTCCTGGTAGTCTAGAATGGTGATGTTTGGTCAATATAATTCTCTGAAAAATGTGAGTTTATGATGAATTCTATTTGAGTTCATTCCATAATATGAAAGCCATACCCATAACTCTCTCTGACAGAAGCTCTTTTCACCCATGTGCTTTTGTGGTATCTGCTAAGGAACAACACCCTTAAGCTTTACACACAACTTATTGTCTGACTGAATAGTTCTCTAAGGCATTGCATTGATATATGTCTGAATTCAAAAATAAAGATCTCATAGCTACAGTTTTTGCTTTATGTTGTGTTTTCTTGATAGTGCCCTGGATTTGATTTTTGCCTGGAAGTCAGTTAATTTGAGCATTATTTGCCATCTAAAGTGGCTGAGAATTATTAAAATCAACAGGTCCTGAATCAATTATGTTTAACATTCCTTCATTTAGCTTCTTTCTTTCATATCACATTTTCTATAAATAGCAAGAAGAAACCAAGCTTCACCTTCAATGCTTTACCTAAGACACGCTTCCTTAGCTAGATCATTCAGTTTGCAGGCACATTTCTACTTTCATGTCACCACAGATGACATGTTACTAAACTTCTTGAAACCAAACAATAAGGGTTTCCTTTCCTCCAGCTTCCAGTAACATTTTCCTCTCTTTCTTGTAAGCCCTCACTGACAGCCTCCTCAAAAGCCATCAGATTCCTGTGAAGTCTGTTCAAAGTTTCAGAGTTCTTCCAACTTTGCCCCATTCCCATTTCTTCCCTACATTTTAGGTATTTTTTTATGGTAGAACCATATTCTTAGGAACCAAAGTATGTATGTTATATAATTATTCATAACAAACAACCCTAATGTTTAATGGCTTTAAACAACTTATTGTTTTAAACATTTATCATCTCAGAGTTTCTATGTGTCTATATTAGGAGTGACTTGGTTAGGAAGCTTTGTCTTGGAGTTGCTGACAGTGAGGGCTAGAGTCGTCTGAAATCCTGTCTGGGCAAGATGATCTCATTCCAAAGTAGCTCACTTACACAGTTAGCAATTGGTGCTAACTGTAGGCAAAAGGCCTCATTTCCTTCCTCTATGGGCCTCTCCATAGGCAGCTTGAGTGCCCTCATGACATGGTGACCATCTCAACCCAGAGCTAGAGTGCGAGGTGGAAATCACCATGACTTTCAAAGATAAATATCAAATCTAACGAGGTCACCTCTACAGGGTTTATTGCTCCCAGGCCATTCATGCTTGGAGGTAAGCAAGCACAGCCAAAGGCTGAGCATACCAGGAAGCAAGAATCTTCAGAGGCCATCTTGAGTCTGGTACCACAAGGTGCGGGGCTGGATGGTGTCTGAGTACAATGATAGCTCAGTAGTGGTCACGTTCATTTCTACCCAGAACCTCAGAATGTGACCTTACTTAAAAACCGGGTCATTGTAGCTATAATTAGTTAAGATAAGGTCCTTATAGATTAGGTAGCCCCAAATCCAATGACTAGTGTCATAAGAAGGCCCTATCATGACACAGACACAGAGGAAAGACAAGACACAAAGTAAATCCAGCAAGGAACAGCAAGGATAGCCAGGAGCCCTGGAGGCTGGGATGCTTCAAGGAATGATTGTCCCCTAGGGCCTTCAGAGAGAACATGCTTCTGACCCCTGAATTTCAGACTGCCAGACTCCAGTAAGGTGGAGAATAAATTTTTGTGTTTTTAAGCCATCCAGTTTTTAATAATTGGCTATAGCAGTCCTAGAAAAATAATATACACATGTTCTTTATATTTTAGCCATTTCTTAATCTAATTTTCCACTGCAGAATTAATCTACTAGTTTAAAAATACTGAATAATTCATATAGTGCTCAATTAAGTGAACCAGCAAAACAAAACATAAAATCCACTTTTCACAACTCACTTAGTTCAGTCCTGCATGTGACTGTTTCAACACGAATTCATTAGTTACATTCATTAAGCTGCACAGAAAAGGTTTTAAACCCTCTAGCATGCAGTTCTATTTTTTAATTGATTATTATAATTTTGAGAGGCATTATTATACTACATATAAATCACTTAAATATATATATATATATATATATATATATATATATATATATATATATATAGAGAGAGAGAGAGAGAGAGAGAGAGAGAGAGAGAGAGAATGAATTAAGACTTGAGAGTATAGGACCAGGTACTGAAATAAAGATCAGATTTCAATATTTTGGGAAAAAAAAAGAAAAAGAAAACAGGCATAATAAATAAATTAGGTTGAGTTGGTATGATTTGAAAAAAAAATCTGTTGTTGCCCAGTTGTTCACAAACATCTCTACACTTATTCTTTCAGGTATCACCATTTGCTCACCTTAGCATGTCCTCTCCCTCCCATCTCACACCATTATATCTTCTGGACCCAGTTCTTGTCCTCAAACCCCCTGTTCTACATTGCCTCATACTCTTCTGCATTTCTATTTTCCTTAGCATCTTCATTATTTACCAGGCCCTAGCCATATCTTTTGCATGAAATTTCAACTTCAGATTAGATGATGAATTCTTTGAGGACATTGGTCACATTTTAGATTCTTCTATTCTACCACTTTGCCCATTGTACTCTCCCAAGATATAAATGTGCTGGCAGTTTATTCTATTGGTAAGTATTTTTTCATTTTAGTTCTTAAGTAAATTATTTTTATTTGAATTGGATTTTGCCTGTGTTCTCTCAACTATTAAACACAATAGAAACTTGCTTAAATAGCCCTCCATGTCCATAGGTTCAAATAAACTCTCTTCCTGTAACACCTCTTTTGTCCCCAAACCTTGGCCCTCTCTCTGTAACTCTTCCAGTAAAACAAAGCAGCAAATCAGAGCAGGGCTACAAATTGATATATACCAACAATCTGAGAAATAGGTGTGAGTTTTTCTCCTTTTTGAGACAAAGTGAGAAATGTGCAGAAATGAGGGAGGGAAGTCAAATGGGTTAAAGGGGAATTGCATATATTTTAGCAAGAGGTGGATCTGCTTTTCTCTTTCAAGAATAACATTAACAACAGACTTTACCTCTAGATAGGGAATAGGGGTGGGAGGAAAAGGGAGGGAGAAGGGGAATAGCATGGATGGTGAAAGGAGACCCTCATCATTATACAAAATACATGTATGAAGATGTGAATTTGGTGTCAACATACCTTATATACAATCAGATATATGATAAATTGTGGTATAAAGGTGTATTAAGAATTGTAATGCAAAAAAACGATCTATTACACACACACACACACACACACACACACACACAAAGAAAATACAAAACTCTTAAGCACAAAAAGTCACAGAGCCAACAAGTGTTGGGACCAGGACCTGAGCACATCTTCTGATTCTAAATCTGATATTTTTAAGACTCAGAACCCCAAAATATATTAAAATTATCTATTGCACTTTACTACTAGTAACATAAGCTGAAAGTGCTAAATGAGAACTGGAACATAAATATTCTCTGATGCAGCTAGTTGTTTTTAAACATCTAAACGAATGTCATTATTCAATATAAAATTGGGTGGTCCCATAAGCATTCTTCACAACTCTGTATTTCCAAAAATGCATTTGATCACTGCATTCTGTAATCTCATTAGACAATAATTGATGTACTGGTTGACTATTGATAATTAGTGAAATGATCTTGGCTGCTTAATCCTCAAAAAATGAAAATTATTTATGGCTAATACTAGCATGTATTATACTATACTATTAAAAATTTTCTGTCTGAAAAATAAAACAGGCTTTAATTGGCACCTTCTGGTACTGGAAATGAAAACTCAGTCCTCACACATTCTTACTGACTACTCTACCCACTGAGTTATACCTCTAGCCCTAAATTGTCTTTCTTAGAAACTAATAGGGTCTCCTCACCAAGTTCTGCTTGTGAAACATTCTTTCGTTCAGGAAATATTGCATGCCTACTATTATATGGAACTGAAAATAAAACCAAAATCCCACCTCATGCTAAGGGTAGGTGAGGGCAATTCTTCAGGAAAGGATTATTCAGATCTCCAATCTTTAATTTAGTCTGTTATTGACAACTTTAGCACGGTTCCAGTTTAAAACTCCTTTCCATCAACCACATTGTAATCCATTTAAAAAGTAAGATCATTCAACATTTTGTGGATATCATTAGAGAAAGATGTCACATGTGTCATAGTCATTGTGAATTTGTTAAAATCTACTCACATCTAAGTGGATTCCTGCCTTGGCCAGCAACACCCCATGCCAGTCCACAGCTATCCTGAGATCTTCCTGTATTTCCATTAACGCCATCATCATTCAATTGTTCAGACCCAACCATTAACTTTTTCCCTGATTCTCTCTTCCTCTTAATCTGCATAATCATTCATCAGTATATACAGTCAATTCTTCTTCAAAACATATTCCCAACCAATCAAGATCTTTCTCATGGCAAAGGGTAACCAGTACCTCTTTCTTCTAGCTTCAGTATTTACATGTAAATTCACTTGACTGATTAACAAAATTAACCAGTGAGAGAATATGTGGTAGTTCAACTTTTCCTTAGCCAATGCAAGGTTATTTATGATCCTTCCAGGGGTCACCTGGGGCAACAGGCTGTTCATTAGTAGGTGGTGGTAAAAAATAGTTGACTAGTTTGTAAAGAGCTCTGGAAAAAACCTTAGTAGAGAAGAATAATAAATCAATATGTAAAGAAAGATTATGGGATTATTTATTACTAATATTTATTTCCTACCTCATTGTCTCTGCTTGATCTTATTCTAGATTATCAGTAATGTCATTTTAGGCTCAAAGAATTATTCAAAGCTTATGCAGGCAATTTGTAATCTGAAGGAAAACATAGCATAATTACATTTTCTAATTGGCCAAATCATTGTCATTCTTTTCAGTTAATTTCTTTATTTTATTTTCCCATGACTTTTCTAATTCTCATAAGCTTGTAAATGTGTTGCACATGGCTAATTAAAGCCTCCAGGCTCAAAAACGCTTCATCTTACTGTGGAAAGATCTAATGGCCCTCTTACCTCTCCTGTGAACTTCAAAATAAAGCATTTCTTGGAGAATACTCACCATGGGCACAAAGAAGTTCCTTGTGGGGACACACTTCTTTCTTTTCCTTTTCTCCATTTTTGGTTCATTTTTTAAATATATATATATATATTTTTTTTAATTGTAATAGACCTTTATTTTATTTATTTATTTTTATGTGATACTGAGTATCAAACCCAGTGCCTCACAAATGCTAGGCAAATGCTCTATCATTGAGCACAAGCCCCAGGCCCTTTGGTTCATTTTTAAATTGATACGCTATCATTTGTTTTTTTTTATCTGTAGCTTTTCTAAATTCTGTTGAATTTACTATGGTTGAGCACAGAGGTAGGTAATAGTATCTCTTAAATTTCATTCAAGGGAAAATAAAATTATTAACATTAAACTATATTTAGGTTACATGGGTTAGTCTAAAACATTAATATTGACAATTGGTTATTATTTTTATGAGAGCACCTGGAATGGTAATGGTACTTTTTACTTATCAAACATATGAAAGATATCAAAATGAAAATTTATTTTTTTAAAAGTGTCCTAGTATAATTTATAATCTGCTATTGTGATGTCTCCTGTATTACTTTTCTCGGTAAGGATTGTTTGGGCTAGTCTGGGCCCCTTATTTTTCCAAATGAATTTCATGGCTGCTTTTCTATTTCTATGAAGAATGACATTGGAATTTTAATATGAACTGCATTAAATCTATATAGCACTTTTGGTAATATGGCTATTTTGATAATATTAATTCTGCCTATCTAAGAATATGGGACATCTTTCCATTTTGTAAGGTCTTCTTCAATTTCTTTCTTTAGTGTTCTAAAGTTTTCATCATAGAGATCTTTCACCTCTTTTGTTAGATTGATTCCAAATATTTTATTTATTTTTGAGGCTATTGTTAATGGGATAGTTTTCCTCATTTCTTTTTAAGCTGATTCATTACTGTTGTATGGGAATGCATTGATTTGTGGATGTTAATTTTATATCCTGCTACTTTGCTGAATCATTTATGAGTTCAAGAATCTTTCTGGTGGAGTTTTCTTTTTTTGGGGGGGGGGTCTTCTAAATATAGAATCATGTTCTGGGCAAATAGGGATAGTTTGAGTCCTTCTTTTCCTACTTGTATCTCTTTAAATTCTTTTTTAAATTAAATTTTTAAACTTATATACAACAGTGGAATGCATTGCAATTCTTATTACATATACAGAGCACAATTTTTCATATCTCTGGTTGTATACAAAGTATATTCACACCAATTTGTGTCTTCATACATGTACTTTGGATAATAATGTCCATCACATTCCACCATGATTTCTAACCCTATGCCCCTTCCCTTCCCTTCCCACCCTGTCTGCCCTGTCTAGAGTTTGTCTATTCCTCCCATGCTCCCCCTCTCTACCCCACTATAAATCAGTCTCCTTACATCAGAGAAAAAATTCAGCATTTGTTTTTTTGGGATTGGCTAACTTCACTTAGCTTTATCTTCTCTAACTCCATCCATTTACCTGTTAATGCCATGGTTTTATTCTCTTTTATTGCTAAGTAAAATTCCATTGTGTATATATGCCACATTTTTTTCCATTCATCTACTGAAGGGCATCTAAGTTGATTCCACAGTTTAGCTATTGTGAATTGTGCTGCAATAAACATTGATGTGGCTGTGTTACTATAGTATGCTGTTTTTAAGTCCTTTGGGTATAGACCGAGGAGAAGGATAGCTAGTCAAATGGTGGTTCCATTCCCAATTTTCCAAGAACTCTCCATATTGCTTTCCATATTGGCTGCAACAATTTGCAGTACCATCAAGTGTACCTTTTTCCCCACATCCTTGCCAACACTTATTTTTTTAAAATTCATAATACCTGCCATTCTGCCTGGAGTGAGATGAAATCTTAGAGTAGTTTTGATTTGCATTTCTCTAATTGCTAGTGATGATGAAAAATTTTTCATATATTTGTTGACTGATTGTATATCATCTTCTGAGAAGTATCTGTTCAGGTCCTTGGCCCATTTATTGATTGGGTCAGAAATCCTTGAAATGAAGGATACAATAAACCAGATAAAAAACTCAATAATTTCTTTCTTTTGTTTAATTGCTCTGGCTAGAGTTTCAAGGACTATGTTGACTAGGAGTTATGAAAGAGGTCATCCCTGTCTTGTTCTAATTTTAGAAGGAATGTTTCAATTTTTCTCCATTTTGATGATGTTGGCCTTTACAATGTTGCAATATGTTCCTACTGTCCCAAGTTTTTATAATATTTTAAGCATGAATGGATGCTGAATTTTGACAAATGCTTTTTCTGCAAGAATGGGATCCCAATTGTAATGGGTTGTATTCCATGTATGTATACTATGTCAAAGTACACTCTACTGTCATGTATGTCTAAAAACAACTAACAAAAAAAAGTTTATTTCCTTTCTATCTTTACAAAAAAATAATTAATTGATTTAAAAGTACTTCTCACTTTAGAAAATATGACAAATATATACATGTAAAATAGGAGGAATTTCTTATTATCCCACACTTTAGAATAATCACTGTTAAAATTTTAATATACTTCAGTTTCCTTTCAATTGTTTCTCATGTATTTAAAAAAAAACATTGTATACAGTAGGTATACAATTTCATATCATAAAGAACATCACATCATATTCTTCATTAAAAACTTTACAAAAAAGAAAAAAATGTGTCCTAACTTTATACATTTTTAAATTAAGAATCCAGAATAATTATTTATTTTTGCTATAAAATATTTTTGAGAGTAATGAATGTAGAATTATAAAATTTAAAAAATAATATACAAATCATTTGAATGTTGACTTCTATTTACATTAACAGAATACTTGCTTAATTGTTGCAACTCAAAATTTTTATTTTTTATTTTATAAATTTTATTTTATAAATGTTCATACAGTTTGATTGTGTTCAGTCAAAAAGGAATTAGTTCAGACTTGATAAAGCTCAAACAGAAAACCCCAACTCCAACTAAAAACATTTAATAATTTTTGCCTGTCTCTTCTATTGTCTTCTCCTTCCTTTTCATGAGAATTTCTTGAATTCTGTAGTTCTCCAAGGCCTTGTGCATGTGATCTCCATGCCAGGCGAAACAGTAGCTCCTCTGATGGGTGCCAGCTGTTAGGAACTCCCAGTTCATCCAGTTTCCACAAAAACAACTTCAGCCTATGTTTTTAAGCCATGAATTTACTAAGAGAAGCCATTGTGATGAGAAGCAAAATATCAATTTCATACTTCATGCAAATTACAACTACAAAGTAAAGGAGAAAGAAAAAGAAGGACTACCAACACCATCATGATTAAAATGTCCTTTGTCATGCCCTATGTGCAGGGCATAGCCTGGTTGGTTTTCCTTCTACATGAGCATTGGCATTAGTTATTTCAAGTCAACAGGGCAACTTGTTTTCATTTTCTCCTAATATAATTATAGGCAGCATATCTGTCCCTTGGATGTCCTTTAATCCCTGGCATCTGAGTAACTGTAAACACAGTCTAATGTTGCTCCTTGTTTCTATTGTACCATACTGAATAAGTAAACATGGATATATACTGGTTGGGGTAAGATTATTAAAATACAAAAATCAGAGTGACATGGTTTTCTATACTTCCTTAATTATAAGATTTATTTTAAGCTAATTTCCTACTCAAGAGAACTCAGCTAGCATGTGTGTGTGTGTGTGTGTGTGTGTGTGTGTGTGTGTGTGTGTATCATTGTTTTTATGGTGCTGGGGATTAGCTTTGTGTGTGCCAGACAAGTTCTCTACCAGTGAGCTACATCTCCAGTCCCTGTGTTTTTATTTACATACATTTTCAATATTTTATTTATATATCATTTTATTTTTAAAATTTATTTTATCTAGTAGCTCTCTTGAGAGAATGCTAGCCTCTCCCAGGATGTGTATTTCTTCCTGTCTCCATTAAAAATAAATAAAAGAAAGGCAAGTAGGATCAGCTCACTCCTTAGTTGGCTTATGACCCAGAGGTGGAAGGCGGCAAGGTCAGAAGAGCCCTGATGCTATTTTGGGAGAGAGGGAAACAGGGCCTACACAACCACCCTTCCATGACCTGAGGTTTGAGAAATACAGCTCTGCATGGTTCCCACACCACAGCTGTTTTTCTGTATCACCATCTTGGAGGACAGGAAGTGGGATGGCACATGGGATGCAATTTATAGGGTCTGTTCTCTCAGAATGTGAAACAGAATCTCTAGGCTTTTAAATTCTCTCTAGTATGCCATCTGAGCTTGCTTGTTAGAAGGAATGGTCTGCCTAGTAAAGAGGGAGCTTTCATGTGTGAAAAGCTGAGGAATTTTTAGAAGTATCACGTAAATACTTATGTAGTTGCTGGGTTTGAATAAAACTATTTTGAAAATAGATATATTCCCATCCACTGAAAAAATACCTCTAGTCACCTACAGGCCAAATGTTTATTTCTCTCAAAGGGCCATAGATGAAAGGGCTTCAGAAATGTGTCTAATTACAGCCACTTTTGGAACAGGAATGAAAGTCTAAGGTGCTCCGCAGAACTGTCTCTATTCACTGTATCTTATTGTGAGGCTAAACCAATATTGAAAGGTAGAGATGAGAAAATAGGTAATTTCAGTTTCAATAAAAAAGTGTTTTTTCTAATTTAGATGTTCTAATTATGACTAGTATTCAATTAAAATTTTATAGCAAACCTCCTTGCTCTGCCAGTGCAATTTGATTTTGAGTATTTTGCAATCCATGTGAAATTATTTCTTTGGCTTTCTGGTAGCAACATGATGATTACCTCAAGGATCCCAAACTGAGGAGCCTGTTGACTGAAGGGCAGCTCCCTCAGGGTCAGAGGCTCACTGTCTTCTGTGTTCAGGCACAGAATGAGATGGAAATTCTTTTTAAGTGAGATGGAAATTCCATGCTGTGCCTGGCAGTTCCTTGCTAAAAAAGTAAGAAGGGGATACTCTCCAAATCTTTTCCATTCTTGAAGCTGTCTGGAGAACCTTCAAAGTCAGCTAGCTTTCCTCTGCCTTCAGTTAGGTGAGCCAAGAGACAAGCATTCTCAGGATCTGAGGGGGAGGGAGGGGGACACACTTTGCTTGTTTCCTACACCATTGGCTTGCCATTCTTAGCCACTTGGTTTCTATGAAGATGAGTTAATTTTCCAAGTTTCCACTAGAGGGCAGGAAAGTACAAGGTTTGCCTCAAAGTTGCACCTTTGTGGTTTTGTATTCCTTCTGTAGATTTTAACTTTTATGTTTACCCCTCACTATTCAATATCTTCGTAACCGTTGTTTTTTGTCAATGATATTATGAATATGATCAAAATCAAAAGTTGCATTTCTACTTTTCCTTACTTATTACAGAAATATATTTTAATACATTCCTTCATTCCTTCCTTTTGCCTTTTATATTGTATGGTTATCCATTCAACTTCCCGATTTAAAATTTTCATAAGGTTATCATATTCTTCTGAACAGTGTGTTAATTTATGATTACTACCAACATGTATCTAGACAGTTTCTTGTGGTGAAAATAAAACACGTCGAAGTGATTTAAGAAAGCGTGCTGAACTTAAAAAAGCACAAAATGAAAGTTTCATTTTTCTTGCTATTTTATATAAACTCCCATGTGGCTCTCTTTGCACCTCCCTTTACACCATAGGATGCCTCAAGAAGGTCAATTTCAATATCAACTTTGTACTTAGAATGAAAAATTTCTCAAAAGTAGCATTGTCGTGCTGGCAAATTTTTGAAGAAACTTTTAAAAATATCTTAACATAAAAAATCACATGAATTAATGCAGAAACTTTTAAAATATCCATTAAGCAGAATAATCATAATGTTCAAAATGACTCACAAATTGTAAAAACTATTGTGCTTTCATGGCAGAAACTGATGCCTTAGGAAAAAGCCTCCAATTTTGTCACTTGCTTAATATCCTCTCCCTGTTATTTCCACAATTAATCTTTTTTAAAAATATATTTACTTTTTAGTTTTAGGTGGACACAATATCTTTATTTTACATTTATGTGGTGCTGAGGATCGAACCCAGGGCCTTGTGCATGCTAGGCAAGCACTCTACCACTGAGTTACAACCCCTGCCCCTCCACAATTAACCTTTGAAAATACATTGTCATGCCAGCTTGCTTCTCCCAAAACTGAATGTTTTTCTACTGCATTTGCATCAAGTGATAAGTTTGGGTGGGTAGGGGGTCATTGAAAGAACTCTTTCTTCATAACCTCTGCATCCAAATTTCATGCTTCAGTCTCATAGGACTACTGAAAAATTCTAAATTTTCTCTTTGTGTAGCTCTAGCTACTATTTATATAACAAAGAAAAATAATATTAATTGTATTTACTGCGTGACTACCACTGTACAAAGTGTACAAAGTGCTTTGCATATATATTCTTGTTTAATCTTCTCTCAATCTCTGAGGGTGTGTGTGTGTGTGTGTGTGTGTGTGTGTGTGTGTGTGTGTGTGATCTCTATTTTATAGGTGAAGAAACTTAGCAAAAGTCACCCCATGTGTAATTTCAAAGTATATGCATCTAAGCTGTCCTGGCACATACCCTTCTCTGTTTGGACACCTTCATGCTGCCTTGGATTTTGTCTTGAAGGAGACAGACTGGGAGAGATGCATATAGGGTATATTCTTGAAGGTATGACTTGAATCTTATTACTTTCTCTCCTTTCTTCTTTTCTGACCAAAACTGTTACCTCCTCTAGGTTGTTTTTGTACATTTGGGAGTCAGGGTGTTGGATGTTTATGTATTCATATCCTTTCACAAAGTGGAAATTCCCACAGGTGGCTGAGGGTGTATTACCTGTTTTAGTGTTTCAATCATCTAGCAGCATATCTGACACATTAGAGGGGATCTGTAAATGAGGACTGTCCTATTTGCCAAAGTTTGAGAAAAAAAATAAGCTTAATTCACATCTCAAATGCTCATCAAAACTTGAAATATGTAAATTTTACTACCTAAAAAGGTATTTTTTAATAAATGTATTAGATATATGCTTGCTTTTCCTTTAAAATTTCTGAATTATATTATTTATAATTAGGAGGTATCATGTGTGGGCTGGGATGTGGCTCAAGTGGTAGCGCACTCGCCTGGCATGTGCGAGGCACTGGGTTTGATCCTCAGCACCACATAAAAATAAAAATAAAGATATTGTGTCCACCTAAAACTAAAAAATAAATTTAAAAAATGAAGGTATCATGTGTGTTTAGTATTACTTACAAGTTATTTATTTATAATGGAACCATATAATATTTATATAGAGGAAGAATACTTACACATTAAAAGAAAGCTGCCTAAAGGATTTATCTGTGCTCTGTGGATTCTGTGCTCTTCCACTGTGGCCTCTGCCCATCCTACAGTATCTCATTGCTGAATCAGTGTCTTTGCTCCATCTCTGTATTAAATACTCCACTTCTAGGAGCAAGATGGCACTGCCATAGTACCAACTTGAGACTAGCTGGGCACCATCTCTCTCCAAGCTCCCCTAGGATCCAAGGGGAAAAGCAGCTCTTCCTTTCTAATGAGCCACAAAGAACCTCTTAGGCACATCTCTGAAGTGACCCCAGCTAGGATTTCATAAATCCATTGTTGCTCTGTTACAATGGACCCTTCCCTATATTGGTTCTAGAGATTTTTACCTTGAACTGCTCTAAAAAGTACAGAAATTTTGTATTGATTCAGTATGTTAAGGAGTTAATGTTATGAATAAGTGATGAATTTTTCCAAAAGAGTATAAAAACATAACAAATAATTTATTAAGCAGTATTAGGGCATAAGCCTGCTAATTTTTAGTACATTTGAAAATATTTGTTGCCAACTCAGTTCATACAGCCATTAAATGTTGATTAAGCTCCTTGAGGGCAAGAACTAAATTTCCATTGCTTTGTATTCTACTTTGTGCCTGGTTCACAGAAGTTGAATTAATTTTTAGCTATTTGAAAAAAGTATTTGCTTTAAATGCAAACACATATTCTCTTCTATGCATAAAAAATCCAGGTACATAGTGGTCAACAGGGACACAGACACAAGCAGTTCTAGAGTTCTTGAACTTTCTCATGTACTTCTAACTTGGTATTGTGGCAAAATCACCCCGGTGCATTTACTTTTTTTTTTAATGTTTTAACTGAATATAAACTTGACTTTTAATAGGAAAAGGCCATGGTCTCTTTGAGAAAGACAATTTCTATCAAAAGCCAAATTGAAATTTGGTTTCATACCAAAATCCAGTTAAAGCATAATAAAAAATAAAGCCAAAGCTTAGAATAAGCTTATTGAAACATCTTCTGTTGGAGAGAAAATAACCCACGAGTTTTCATGTAAATCAGAACAATAATTCTGTCCTGTGTGTGTCTCTCTCTTCCTCTTTCTCTTAACTTCTCCTTATGGCTGGAGAGGTAGTAATACAATATGAGAGCAGAAATTATGTATCATCTTTTAAATTCTCATTCTTTTCAGGGAGCAGGAGAAAAAAATCTCTCCCAGGAGGTATTACAATTTGTGGTAGTAGTTACACTAACAGTTTAGGAAGCAAGTAAATTACTAGTAACAAGTATGATGAAAACTTTTATTTGAGGTAAAACACACAGCCAATATTTAGGTAGGTGGTAATGAATTCCTATATTTTAGAAATATACTATTTTTATGAATATTTATATATCTGTTCTTACAACATTTTCTATATTTGTTTTTAGCCATAGAAACTGTTAGAGGGATAGAATTTCCACAGATCCAATGATTATTGGCAGATCATGAAAGTGCATCTATATCTCCTAATTTCCTACTATTGTTCATTACCTCCATACTACTTTGCTAACAAATTATTGGATTTCTTCTTTTTCTTAACAGGATAGACATTTATGAGTGCTTAAAAACTCTTTCATTTCAGAAGTTTTAACTATATTCTTCTAAGTATAATGAAAAATAATTCAGCAGAAAGTTGTCAGTCTTTGTGAATTAACCATAAGGTCTAGGGGCTTGGCCCAGCAAGATAGCACTCATCACTATGTGTTTACTGGTAGCAATTTCTAAATCCAAACACAATTCTCAATTGAAGTAAACAACCAATTGAGGGGTGAACTTGCAAATACAGCCTGTAACTGGTTAGCCGGGGATGATAAGGTAAAAACCAATTATCTGAAGTGCAGACAACACAGCTTTTTGAAGATGGATTATCTTCAGATTATGGAGGGTTAAGCCCTTAAAGGGCAAGGAATGGTTTTCTTTAAATAACTAGCTTTGAAAATGCCCCTTAAATATCTATGTATTTCCTGGACTTGATAAATATGGTGGGCAAAATAGAATATCTTTGAATGAAAGATTTTCCAGTGTGTTAGGCCAACATGCCTTCCTATAAGGATTGCAGTTCAGATAGAAAGTGAACCAGAACATGATACACATATTCCAATCCCAAGACATGACCATAATCTGCAAACTTCAGAAAATAGAATATTCAGTAACTGATTTTAGTGTCATTGTTTCTTTCTCCTAAAAGTGAAGCATAGAAGGAAAAAGAAACCCAATTCGAATTTTACGTCTTTCAGTAGTTAGCACATGTTCAATAAATGTGTATTGAATAACTGATGGCACCAATTAACCTGCTATTCTGTATGATTACTGTTTTGATGAAAAAGGAAATTAAATTTAGAGCTACAGGAAAGAAATACAGTGACTTGTTGATGTATATTTTTGATATGTACTTTTAAGTGACCACTTATGCAATTATGTTATGAATTCCTTAAAAGCATCAACCAAGGTTTTCCAACCTGTATATTTTGCACAAGGGAAGCATGTGATACATGTTTGCTGAGTAAATGGACAGAAGAATGAATGAATGAACCTACTGATTGACCACCTAGACTTTGCTGAATTTAGGTGAATGTAGCAGAATTCAGATAAAATGGACAGATAACTCTGAGGTTTCATTTTTCTTTCTTTCTTTTTTAATTAAATAAGTCTGTATTGAAGGCCACTATTTGCATAGAGTAATAACAGAGATAGGCCTGTCTCGTTCTTCTGGGGTTTATATTTAATAGAATATAGGAAATAAAATTCACAAATAATCCCTTGTGGGAATTGGTAGAAAACAAATAAGCAGGCATCTGTGATTGAATGAGTATGAATTTTGCAGGAACAGTTTTAAAATGAGTCAGGAGAGGTCAGGAGGGCCTCCCTGAACACTTAATATTGAGGTTGAGAATTCAGGTGAAGGAAGAATAGTGGGGAGCAGACGTGACAGCCCTGAAAAGTTTGGAGTGCATGAAGTATTAAAAGAAGATCAGGGTGGCTGAGACATAGCAAGCTTCAAACAGGGCAGCAGGGAAAGGCAGGTAGATTATGCAAACCTAAGAGGTGAGGCATTTGTTTTTTTTCTGACTGCAATGCATTTAACTAGAGAAGCAATGATGATGCCTACAATGATGGAGATAGCAGCCGCCATATAATGAGCTAATTGTACAATAGACATCTTACTAAATGTTTAACATAATTAGTCATTTAATCTTCACATTAAACCACAGAAGCATGGATAATTACTCTTTCCATTTACAGAAGTGGAAATTGAGTCTTAAAGTGTTCAGTTAGCTTGCCCAAGATTGGCGCTAGCATGTGTGATATCATCCCATTTCTGATCTGTAAAGATCACCCAGAAGGCTTTGGTGTAAATGGATGTTTAGAGAGGGGAGAGGATCAAAGATGGGAAATGCACTGGGAACTGATGTAGTGATTCCAATAAGAGCCTTGATGTGAACAGGTAGTGGCAAATAGAAGAGGGTCCTAGAGAAAACAGACATACCATATCTGCTGATGGATTTCAGGTGGGGGATGAGGGAGAGAAAAAGGTGAAACCGCCATTTTGTGACACAGGGAAGATTAAAAACAGGTCTGAGGAAAAGCAATATTTCAATTTTGGATAGTCTAAACTGGTTGAGATTATGATTTCTAGAAAAAAATCATCTAGAAACACAAACATCCTTGTGAAAAAGGACCTAAAATTCCTTTGCTATTCTCAGTCCCTTCCTTCTCACCTGCTCAGTAATTCCCTAGAAAATTTATTTGTGATATTAAATGGGTCCTACAGTATTCTAGAGCAAGGATTGGTCAATTACAGCTTTCAGGCCAAACTCGGGCAGGACCTATGTTTTGTGTGGCCAGTGAATTGAGAATGGTTATTACATCTACTAATGTTTAAAAGTAAATACAAAAGAACTGTAATATTGAGTGACATTGAAAATTATGATATTTGAGCTGCAGGCTCTGTAATGAAAGTTTCATTAATGCTCACTACTCTTGATTATTCACACACTGTTGATCTACAAAGGCAGAGTTGGGTGGGCCTGCAGGGCCTAAAATATCCATCACCTGAGTCCCTCACAAAGAGAATTTTTGACTCCCAGCTCTTGTGCTATATACCACATGTTAAAAGAAGCTGATTGGCAGTTTATCAGTAAAACATTTCTTTAATTAGTAATTTTCCCTAAATGTAGTTGAGAAAATTCTAAATTCATTTTCTCTATAAAACATTTTCTACATTACTAAAAACTTGTAAATGAAAATTTAAAATACTGACAGTGACCTTTTTAAAGACCTCTAATAAAGAATTTGTATCTGACACAACTGTTTTGAAGTGAGCCTGGTGAAATAAAGATGAAGCTAGAGACTCAGCTGTAGTTGAGCTTCTTTAAGACATATGTACATGAAACACATGCAGCATAAATTATTTAGAATATATGAATTCTACAATAATTTAAAACAAGCCATTAAAAGAACAAATAAAACTAATATTTCTTGACAAAATAAAAAAAATGCCTTTATAGTAGGAATAATTTGCCAGTTCTCTTGTCTTTGCAATAAAGATCATCTTTCTGCAATTTCCTTTCCCTTAATGGATACAAGGTCACTTGAAGCTCCCAGTTGAACATTAATGTTGTCTAAGTGTCCTCATGTTAGCTCTGAGTGGTTGTGAATTTGAGTCGGTTGCTCATAGATGGATTTGGTAATGCTGACTTAAAACGAACTCAGCTATCTAAATACGTAGTTGTATAATACAACAAGATTTATAGTGAAATACTTGATCATAACACACTTACGTGATTATAAATACGACAGGGAAAAACTATCTGTGTTCTACAGCATTGTTTCCAGAAGAGGTTTTGTTGTTATTTTTAAGTAATGGCAGGACTTAAGATATCATATTTTGTGTTTTATAAGCCATAGTTATGCTGTGGGCAGAGGACTCAGGCAGTTTTAAACAGGAGTGCTGTCATAATTGCCTTCCATTTGAAACGTAAAGCACATTTAATTTCCAGATTAAAACCAAGGTCATAACTATGGTTAAGAAACAGTGTTGCTGAGGTTTAAAGAGGTGAATTCTGGAGATAGACCATTTGGGTTTGTATCCTTACTCTGTTGTCTAGAGATAGATCACTTGGGTTTGAATCCTTACTCTGCTGTCTAGAGATAGACTACCAGGGCTTGAATCCTCATTCTTCTGTTAAATTTCATTGTACCTTTCAACTCCAGGTCTATCTATGAGGTCTCCTTAGTCGTCTGAGACTCACATTCCTTATCTGGAATATGAGGATGATAAAATAATAATGGATTATAACTCAAAGGATTTAATAAAAGAAATAAAATATTTAGCACAAAGTCTGGCATAAGTATCAATTCCAACTAATTATTATGGGAAGATACACTTATGAGTCCCACAGTATTCATTCATGTTATTTGAGGTTTTAGAGAGCTGCTTGGAAAATTTAAGAGAAAGAGTTAATAACCGTGCCAATGGTAATATTCCCTATGGTTAAGTTCATCTGTTTGTACCAATAAAATAAATGGAAGCCACAAGACTGGGTTTATGTGAGTGAGGACAAAGGATGGTCAGTTCTGCCATAAAGACTTTGCTGTTCCCCTGGGTTTGCATCCCCTATGGGGACCCAAGGAATCTCCCCTACCAATGTGCAGTATGTTTATTTGGATGGAGATGTGACTGTACTGAGTACAGGGCGTGATTCCAGACAAGAGGCTCAGCCTGGGAACTTCAAGAGCAGGTGGATATTTCATAATGTCCCTCTGGGGCATTCAGGCAAATCTGCCCACTTATATAGAGAGAGCTAGCTTTTGCTACACAGATCCCAGCAGATTATACCAAGAAATGTTAGTCCACACAGTCCTCAGGATTTTCCCCCAAACACAGAAATTCCATGTACCTTGCTAGGTGTACTCAGTGGCCTTCTGGAATTTTCTACCTTGGAGTATCAAATGTAGAGGGTCTGTTTAATATTTGGCAGGCACACTTTTTAAGTGACAGATAGGCTTGAATTTTTCAATGTAAAGAGTTCAATAATTTCTAGTGATTTTTTTCCTCTAAAAGGAGAAGAAGACTCTTATTCTCTGCATATAAAGTGCACTTATCCAAATGATGCTGTAGTGAATAGTAAGCATCCTAATAAAGGAATACCTGGTCAGCAAGGAAAGTATGAGGGTAGAGAAAGCATAGGAAAACTGTATGGAATAAGGTTGCTGATTTCCTATTGCATCTGGGACTAACAATATTAGAAGTAGGACGGGGAAAGAGGGAGAAAAAAAGAAATTTCAAAGATGACTGGAATCCAATTTCATTCCTAATCAAATGTCACATTGTATTATGGTTTGGATGTGAGGTGTCCCCGCAAAAGCTCATGTGTGAGACAATGCAAGAAGGTTTAGAGGAGAAACAATTGGATTATTAGAGCCTTAACTCAATCAGTGAATTAATCCCCTGATGGGATTAACTGGCTGGTAACTGAAGGTCGTTGGGTATGGCTGTAGGAGTTAGGTCATTGGGGGCATGCCTTTGGAGTGTGTGTGTGTGTGTGTGTGTGTGTGTGTGTGTGTGTATCAGGGATTGAACTCAGGGGCACTCAGCTACTGAGCCATATCCCCAGCCCTATTTTTGTATTTTATTTAGAGACAGGGTCTCACTGTGTTGCTTACCACCTTCCCATTGCTAAGCCTGACTTTGAACTCGCGATTCTCCTGTCTCAGCTGGGATTACAGGTGTGTGTCACTGGGCCCTGCAATGGAACTTTTTTTTTTTCTTTTTATGGTGCTGGGGATTGAACCTTGAGCATGCAAGGCAAGCACTCTACCAACTGAGCTATATCCCCAGCCCTGTGGTATATATTTTTTATCTGGCAAGTGGAGTCTCTCTCTCTCTCTCTCTCTCTCTCTCTGCTTTTTGATCATCATGTGAGCTGCTTCCCTCCTCCACACTCTTCCACCATGAGACTCTTCCAGTCTCATCTTGAGCCCTGAGGAGTGAAGCCTAATATCTATGGACTGAGCCGTCTGAAACTGTGAGCCCTCAAATAACTTTTCCTTCTCTAAAAATTTTTGGTCAGGTCTTTCACAATAGAGAAAAATCTGACTAAAACACAGTTGGTATGTTCAGAGCAGCATTTTCTGCAGTATGAAAGAAAAAATGGACTGTGATATGTTAACTTAACCAGTGGATTTCTCTCTGGTAGGCTGAAAATGGTTCCCTAAAGATGTTAGGTCCTGATCCTTGGAACCTGTAAAGTTATATTATTTGGAAAAAAAAGATGTTGGCAGCTGTGATTTAAATTAAAGATTTTGTGATGGGAAAATTATCAGAGATTATCCAAATGAACTCTAAATATCCCAAGTATTCTAAAAAAGTGAAGCTGATTAGGCTTACACCCCTACCCACAACGTTAAGACAGAAGTAAATCTTGGAGTGATGAAGCCACAAACCAAGGAATGCCAGTAGCTACCAGAATCGGGAAGAGGCAGAGAACAATTACTTCTCTAGAAAATCTGGAGGGAAGTATGATCTTTCTGGTAACTTGACTGGGATCAAAGATAGTGATTTAGGATTTCTAGGCTTTAGAACTGAGAGAGAATAAATCTCATATTAAACCACTTGTCTGTAGTAATTTATCATATCAGCCACAGAAAACTAATACTATATAATCACTATTTTGTTGTCACACTGATTGGTATAGATTTTCTTGGTTCTGTTATCTCACTATTCCTTCCTTCCTAAATGCATTTTCAGATATTACAAAACTTCTTCCCTTCTGTTCAGTTAGATTACTCTGTGAGTGCCTTCATAAACACAATTTCTTTGGCTCATTTTTGAATGCCAAGTCATAAAAACCATATATATTACTCATTAATGAAATTCTCAAATGATTTCTTTCCATAGAACAAATATTTATCAAACTGTATGCCAATTATGTCAAGCAATTATACCCTTAAGAGAAGCAATTTTCAAATTTATTGTCTCAAAACTGTATACTACAGATGTTCAAATTTTAATGGGTGTCTATCTGGAAAAGAATAAAATAGCCGAGTCACACAAAAACATTAGACAAAATGTGATAAAACTATTTGAATATTTATAACATTGTGTTTTTCTTCTGTGCGAGTTATGTGAATAGAATCAAACTCAGAGATTAACTGACATGAGTAATAAGATAATGCAAGTTGTGTTCTCCCAGTGGGGAAAAAGGAACTCTGAGACTTTCATCTGTGCACCATATTGTAAATCAAAAGCTTCACTGCTCTAAATGGTACCCTAGTGACCAGAAATGGCACATTAAGCATTCCAGAGTACCTGTCAGTAGCAGGGAGAAGCTTTTTATTGGTTCTATATTTCATCCACGTATGTAGTAATATGCAAGACATATTTCTTAAGTCTCCATGAACTTTTTTTTTCCAAAATCTTAAATCATGTGTGTCCTGCCATGATTTCTACCCTTTCTTTTTCTCTTCTTCTTTTTTTCTTTCTTTTTTCTTACTATCAATTTGAATACTTTAAAAAATGTTTTTATTAAAGCATTATATTTAAACATAAAATGGGGGGTTAATTTTCCATTTGCATATATGCATGGAATATAATTTGCTGTATTTCAGTCTCTAGTAGTTCTTCTTTCCTTCTTTTCTTCCCTCCCCTTGTTCCTCTTCCTCTACTCTTCTATTATTAATTTTTGTTTTTAAATTAATGCTCTATAGTCACTTAAGGATGAAATTCATTTTGGTATCACAAATTCTCTAGAATAACTAAGGGTTTCCTCTTCCATAAAACGAAGGAATGTAATTTGGAGATCTCCCTCTTACCTCTTAAAATCCTGGGAGTACAGATAATGACCCAGTGTGACTGGTATTGGGGGACTTAGAGATTTAAAATGGACTACCAGTGATTTATCAAGGGTAGAATCCAGAATCAATGACACTGTCTCAGAGACACAGACATTTCAAGTGCTGGGTTGTAGGAAGTCTTTCTCTTACCAGATGAAGCTTTTTAAATTGTATTCACAGGACACAACCACATGTTAATGTTTCTCTTCTGTTAACTTCATTCAGATTATATCAAAGTGTGTTTTGAAACAATAAGCAGTAAACTCACTTGGTATAATCATGTCCTCAGATGACATGTTTACTTATTTTTAACCAGCCTGCCATTGAAGCCCCAATATGAGCTCATCTCTCATGCTAGGGAGGAATGTAGGCCTCACAAGTGCAAAGGAGGGGATCCAACTCCTCTGTATTCTTAGAGATTATCTCAAGAGCCAAGGTTCAGTTTAGAGATCTAAGAGCTGCATAACACTGACTACTTAACTCTACTAAGAAATACACAAAAATTGGGAAGTCATAACAAAACCTGGAAATTATTTTTAAAATATCATGAAGTTTCAAAAGTTATTCATAATTTTATATTTTTTGGATTTAAGAGGAATTTTTAAAGAAAACTATGATATTTAAGCAAATGTTATTAATTGAAAAGCTCTCGTCAATGAATAGCTAAAAAGTTTAATGTAGGGTGCTTACATATTGCAAATGTTTTTAATACGCTTGAAATGATTTATGAAAACTTCTCTATTGAAATGTAGTGTGACTGTGACCAGACAGCCTTAACTCCTGCATACTTAAGGCAAGCTGCACACTTCAGCTCTTAGATCAACAATAACAAAAACACATTTCTTCTTTGACTTTCTCAGAAGAAAAGTAAGCAGAATTCTGGACATCTTTTGTGAGCTCCCTCCTGCTCACCTTTGATTCAGGTATTATCTAATCTGTCCACTTAACATCCTAGCTTTGAAGATGAACATCAGAGTTGCTGAAGTTGATGGGTTTTTTTTTTAATCTTCAAATATTTTTCTTATACCTCAAGATATTATCCCATATCACCACAAAAGAAAACACTAGACATTTTTCAACCTGACACTCTATTTATAGAAAAAAATTCCTTAAGTATCAATATAACTTTTTAAGTTTATAATTTTTCTCTTTGAATACACTACGATTTTAGCATACCCAAAAGCATTTGTGTACATCAGAATTATATGGATATAATCTCCCATTTTTATGAAACTGTGTGAATACCTGGAAAAGGAATTATTTCATAAGCTAGCAATTATGTAATCTTTCCTCTACCACCTTGTTAAAAAATGACAGCAAACAAAGCAAAAGACAACAAATGCTCCCTGCAAAAAAAACCTTTCCAGACTGTCCACCAAGATACCAGTAGAGGATTTCAATAAGGAATTAAAAGAGGACTCCAATAGAGGACTTCAATAAGGAATTAAAACAGGGACAGTCTCCCTGCTGGTATTGGTAAAGTACATGCAATATCTTATTTCCTGATCTATAAACTGAAGAGTTAATCTTTGGTAATGAACTACCTCTGACTTTACATACTTACATTGTGGAGTAACTCCACTTGCTAGTTGTACAACTAGGGGAAGTTATTCAACTGCTCTGTGCCCATTTCCCCGTTTATAAAATGGAAATTGTGATAGTGTCTCCCTAATAAAACTACAGTGAGCCTGCACAACCTAAGAACGTCCATAACATATTATTACGATTGCTGTTACTATTATTGCCTAAAATAATTACAGCCTAAAATGAACATATAGTACAGAGGCAGCTTCACTAATGCTATGCAAAACAATTCTATGGACATGCTATACTATTTAATTAATGTCTAAAACATAATTAACATGCAATCAATTACAGATTTATTTAGTAGAATAGTATGATAACTTCATACACATTTTGAAATACTGGCGCAATTGTATAAAATATTTTACAAATCTTTTGCACAGGGAAATTTTGTTCCCATCATTATCACCTATTTCTAATACAACCAATCTCTCCACAAATCACTAATATCTTAATATTACCAGCTCTATTTTGGCTATGATACAATGCCACATTAGCAAGTTTACATCTAATTTACTAGCTAACACACATCCAGGAGTCTCTTTCAACAATTCCCAAATCTCTTGCTTTCATCAAACCAAAATGAATATTTTTCCTTGCTGCTAAATGTATGGGTTTCTGATGACTACTGTACAAGCTGGTGAACCTTGTTTTTCTAATTTATGTTTTAATTAATTTCCTCTCCATCTTGTTCCACTCTGTGCATTCTTTCCCTCTCACATGCTTGCAATATTTCCTAGGGAATAACACCTACATTTTGAATTGTAGATTAGTTGAAGACATCCTTTAGATAATTAAGATGTTAACAAAGGCAAGGATCAACCTCAGAGCTTATAGTATTTATATGCTGAGTCAACCATTACACATATCACAGTTGCAATCAATTTCCTTTTTCTCTTCAGTTTTCCCTTGACCATGAAAATCAAGAGGATAGTCTTTTCCCTGGCTATATCAGATGCATGTTATGTTGTTAACAAATAACTGAGTGACTTTGAGTTTTTAATTTAGGTGATTCCATTATGGTATTTAATCCACAAACATAATTAATCCAAAATGTATTTAATTAAAATTAAAAATGTGTCACTTTGACACCCTGTAATTAGAAGTCAATAAGAATGGGCTTAGATATGTGAGGCATTATTTCCAAGTGACTGCTAAACTAAAATTAAGTTCAAAAATTAAACAGCTTTAGCTTAATTTTGAATGTTTGGAAATAAAAAACAACAGAATTTAAACAGACATTCAAGAATTGGAATCTTCCAGTAATATAATTAAACCAGAACACACTGACCAACTCTTACTGTGTCTTTAGAGTAAAAATGAAAAGAAGATTGAGGTATACAGAAGTAGATGTGGGTCCACTTCTGCCAATTAGGAAAGAGACCCAACTCACTATATTAAGGTCAGCATCACTAAGAATGCGTGTTGATATTATATGTCTGCTCTTTGTAGGCCCAGCTCTGGTCGACAAATATATAAAATCAGGTAGCTAGGCTCAAAAGCAGTGACTTCATCTTGAGGCTACCTGTCTTCCAAACAAAATAAATTCTCACTAATGAAGTTAGCCTAAAGAGAAAACAAACAAGCAACAGTGAAAAGTATAGACATGGAATAGGCTCCACTTTGACTTGTTTGATTACCAGATACATTTTGCATATTGCGTAAGTCATTGATAGTAGATATGATTTAAAAATATCAGTGCTCCAAATTGTGCAGTCTGTTCCTTGTCATTGCAAAACCACGAAAATATTCATTTTGGTAAAACATCTCCACTCATTTGACTTAAGTGTTAAATTGGTACTTTCCCTAAGTTCAGTTTGAAGTTGATCAGACTTGTGATAATTCATTACAACAAGTGTCACTGTAAGGAAACCCCTCAGGAAGTCCCTCTAATTATTTCCCACTAATTAGCTCAGATAGTAATATGTTCTGTTTTATTTCCTGACGCACATGGCTGATGCTTCAGGATAGTTAGTTGTGTCATATTTCATTTTAAAAGTGAAAATATGATCACCTGGAAATAGTTTTTATTATTTTAATATTTTTTTTTTTTTTTTTTTTTTTTTTTTTTTATTGTTGGTTGTTCAAAACATTACATAGTTCTTGATATATCATCTTTCACACTTTTCTTCAAGTGGGTTATGAACTCCCATTTTTAGCCCATATACAGATTGCAGAATCACATCAATTACACATCCATTGATTTACATATTGCCATACTAGTGTCTGTTGTATTCTGCTACATTTCCTATCCTCTACTATCCCCCCTCCCCTCCCCTTCCCACCCCTCTTCTCTCTCTACCCCCTCTACTGACCTTCATTTCTCCCCCTTGTATTATTTTTCCCTCTCCCCTCATTTCCTCTTGTATGTTCTTTTGTATAACCCTGAGGGTCTCCTTCCATTTCCATGCAATTTCCTTTTTCTCTCCCTTTCCCTCCCACCTCTCATCTCTGTTTAATGTTAATCTTCTTCTCATGCTCTTCGTCCCTACTCTGTTCTTAGTTACTCTCCTTATATCAAAGAAGACATTTTGCATTTGCTTTTTAGGGATTGGCTAGCTTCACTTAGCATAATCTGCTCTAGTGCCATCCATTTCCCTGCAAATTCTATGATTTTGTCATTTTTTAATGCAGAGTAATACTCCATTGTGTATAAATGCCACATTTTTTTAATCCATTCGTCTATTGAAGGGCATCTGGGTTGGTTCCACAGTCTTGCTATTGTGAATTGAGCTGCTATGAACATCGATGTAGCAGTGTCCCTGTAGCATGCTCTTTTTAGGTCTTTAGGGAATAGACCAAGAAGGGGAATAGCTGGGTCAAATGGTGGCTCCATTCCCAGCTTTCCAAGACATCTCCATACTGCTTTCCAAATTGGCTGCACCAATTTGCAGTCCCACCAGCAATGTACAAGTGTACCCTTTTCCCCACATCCTCGCCAGCACTTGTTGTTGTTTAACTTCCTAATGGCTGCCAATCTTACTGGAGTGAGATGGTATCTTAGGGTGGTTTTGATTTGCATTTCTCTGACTGCTAGAGATGGTGAGCATTTTTTCATGTACTTGTTGATTGATTGTATGTCCTCCTCTGAGAAGTGTCTATTCAGGTCCTTGGCCCATTTGTTGATTGGGTTGTTAGTTATCTTATTGTCTAATTTTTTGAGTTCTTTGTATACTCTGGATATTAGGGCTCTGTCTGAAGTGTGAGGAGTAAAGATTTGTTCCCAGGATGTAGGCTCTCTATTTACCTCTCTTATTGTTTCTTTAGCTGAGAAAAAACTTTTTAGTTTGAGTAAGTCCCATTTGTTGATTCTAGTTATTAACTTTTGTGCTATGGGTGTCCTATTGAGGAATTGAAGGCATTCCCTCTAAAATCTGGAACAAGACAGGGATGCCCTCTCTCACCACTTCTGTTCAACATAGTTCTCGAAACACTGGCCACAGCAATTAGACAGACGAAAGAAATTAAAGGCATAAAAATAGGAAAAGAAGAACTTAAATTATCACTATTTGCAGATGATATGATTCTATACCTAGGAGACCCAAAAGGCTCTACAAAGAAACTATTAGAGCTAATAAATGAATTCAGCAAAGTGGCAGGATATAAAATCAACACGCATAAATCAAAGGCATTCCTGTATATCAGCGACAAATCCTCTGAAATGGAAATGAGGACAACCACTCCATTCACAATATCTTCAAAAAAAATAAAATACTTGGGAATCAACCTAACAAAAGAGGTGAAAGACTTATACAATGAAAACTACAGAACCCTAAAGAGAGAAATAGAAGAAGATCTTAGAAGATGGAAAAATATACCCTGTTCATGGATAGGCAGAACTAACATCATCAAAATGGCGATATTACCAAAAGTTCTCTATAGGTTTAATGCAATGCCAATCAAAATCCCAAAGGCATTTCTTGTAGAAATAGAGAAAGCAATCATGAAATTCATATGGAAAAATAAAAGACCTAGAATAGCAAAAACAATGCTAAGCAGGAAGTGTGAATCAGGCGGTATAGCGATACCAGACTTCAAACTATACTACAGAGCAATAGTAACAAAAACAGCATGGTACTGGTACCAAAACAGGCGGGTGGACCAATGGTACAGAATAGAGGACACAGAAACCAATCCACAAAACTACAACTATCTTATATTCGATAAAGGGGCTAAAAGCATGCAATGGAGGAAGGATAGCATCTTCAACAAATGGTGCTGGGAAAACTGGAAATCCATATGCAACAAAATGAAACTGAATCCCTTTCTCTCACCATGCACAAAAGTTAATTCAAAATGGATCAAGGAGCTTGATATCAAATCAGAGACACGCCGTCTGATAGAAGAAAAAGTTGGCTACGATCTACATACTGTGGGGTCGGGCTCCAAATTCCTCAATATTTTTAATAGGTAAAATATCACAGAAAAATGTTTATTTTTTAAATTTCTTAGGTCTGAGAGTTTAATAACCATTAACTTTCTATGTTTTTCTATATCAAGTTTATTAATTAAAAAATAAATTTAGATTTATATTGCTCTATTGTTAAAGGCAGAGACAAAGACGACAGAAGTGGAAACTTCATTTCATGGAATCTACATTTGTCTTATTTATTCACTTTTTTGCTTTATATTCCTAAAACAGATTTAATTTTCTATTTACTACTTAAATGTTCAAAAACTACTTCTATTAACTTTAAGTGCTTTATAATTCTATGTGTTTAGTCCTGTGATCATTTTTATCTTTGAATAACAGCCATCATTCTCCCTCTATGTCATAACCATCATGTTTCCATGGAAACTGGAGAGAAAGAATGAAATGGTAAAACACTTCCATTTTAGATCTAAGTTGATGAGGTTACTCTTCATTAGGAACCTCAATTGTTTAAATGGCAAGAATATGTATATTAGTCTAATAAATATTATACAATAATGATTGATCTTTTGAAAACAGAAAATTATATTTCTAGCTAAGAAAACTTAACTCTTTTGAGTCTTATTTAGGAGCGAGTCTTAGAGTTTTTGTTTTCTTCCATATATTTTATTGTACTGTTTGAATTTTCTGTTAACATATAAAATAAAATAATAAAAGTGATCTTTAAAAAGAACAAGTTGCTACATACTTCTCCCCCACCCCCACTAATGCTGGAGATTGAACTCAAAATCACTCTACCAGTGAGCTACATCCTTAGACCTTTTTATATTTTATTTTGAGGCAGGGTCTCTCTAAATTGCCCAATATGGCCTGTGATCCTTCTTCCTCAACCACACGACTAGTTGGTATTATAGCTATGTGCCATATGCCTGACTTGTGACACAGTTGGTAAATACATTTTAATCTTTACCAAATATCTCTATACCAGTAAAGTTTTAGCTATATTTTTAGGATAAAAAATTCTTCAATGCACATAAAGAAGTTAGATAAGTCCTATGAAACCTGCTTGAAGTTTTGTCCAGTTTTGATTGCTTCATATATTTTGCTTCTTTCAAAATCATAAATTAAGAAAGCAATTGCTTTTAGCATAAATAGGAATTAACTGTATTTGAGTCTCTGAAGGGATCCAGAGCTTCAAGCAAGGAAGATTTACATCTTGCTCTGTATATATTTTAACTAGCTCTTACTTTATTAAACAAGATATAAGTACTACTTATTTTGAAAGAGAGATATTCAGTTTTCTGAAATAAAGATCCTAACTTATAAAAAGCCAGGGAGTTAAACAAAGCTTCAAGTAGTTGAGTAAAATGTGTGGGTTTTAACAGAGAAAACAAAGACAGCCCATTTTGCTTTCCCCTCAGTAAAAATAATGGGCAGTTTTTAGAGTGGCATGTTTTTCCTTTAATATTTCTTCTATAAAGATGGAGAGTTTGGCAAATGGGTGAGAAAAGGGAGCACTTTGTCACTCCTAGAGAACTCAGTAACAATCAATTTTGAGTGAGTGCTGGAACTTCCTGTCCACTAAAAACAACAGAACAAAGAGAAAATACCATGAAATTCATGACAACAATGAAATGAAAATCGTGGCAAAGACAGAGGAAGTTGCTAAAGAAAAAAGTAAATAAATAAAATAGAACCAAACCAAACAAACAACCTATCTATCTATTCATATGGCTTTTTATGTTTTCTAAAACAGATAAGGACTCAGTCTGTTTAAAGTCTAACATAATACTGGAATTTCTCATGGAAGCTAAGTTCAGATTCCAAACAAATACAGTTTTTTTTTTTTTGTTTTGTATATAAGTAATTAATTATTAGAAAAATCACTGAGTCTGTGGAGGCTCTAGTATTTATTGGTATCTGGAAAATGTTTAATTTAATTGGTATCATAAGCCAAATTCGCATTCTTGACTTCCTCCTAAAATAAGAAGTACCTCTGAGGTATTGGGGAGAGGGGGGTGACACTTTCAACCTTAGAAACCAGGTATGAAAGTCATTCTAAAGAAATCATATATCTAGTTCCTAATTAATGTGCTGCTGTCTTGAAATTAGGTAGGAACACTGCTAGATTAGACAGAGCATATTGTGAGTTAAGAAATATACATACTTTAAAAAAAAGTCATTCCCTGACATCCCTCTCTCCAAGAAAGGCTTAAAAGCAAAGAAAACCAGCAGAGGTGACCATGTTCACTTAGCACTATTTCTGGCTAGAAGGAACCAGCATTCTTTGAGAAATGGCTGACTTCAGGACCAGGGGAGAAAAATATCTGAAGAACCTGAAGTATCAAGGGAACCCTTGAAAACTAATGGGTCATGTTAAAAGGAAACAAGAAACCAACCTGAAGAAATTAAAGGCGAAATTATTGAATACACTGAAAATAGAAAAATCCATGAATTTGTAATGGTACAAAAAGTGAGAAAAAAAAATTACCAAGACTTCATTTGTCACCAAGAAATAAGTAGGCCCAAAGTATTTACTCCAGAAATTGATAATTAATAGAAAAGAATAAAAAAAAATTATCCTCCCTATCCTGAATGCCTTGAGGGTAAATAATATATTAGATTTTTAGTTGATGAAGAAATGTTGTTAAGAACATAAGTTGAAGTAAACCAAATTACATGGATGTATGATTTTGTGAAAATGAACACAAATTCTATGTATAGATATAATGCTCTGATTTAAAGAACCTACATATGATTTTTAAAAGTAAAAAAAAAATACTTCTGCAAGAATATCCATCCAATGACTGTTCAACCTTGGATTGTGTAACCTTGTCACTGCTCATTGAGGATGCTGGAATTATGGTTTCACAATAAATTTCATAATCCTCCTCAAAAAAAAAAGAACATAAGTTGAGTTAATTGATATTGAAACAATGATGGCATTGGATAATGATCATATTCAAAACCCAATAAGATAACTGATGCAGGTAGTGATCACCATTGTAAATTTAAAGATTAAACAGAATGTTGACGGGAACCTTCATAATTAAAAGAATAGCCTGTGACCTCATAACACACTGACCCAAACTTCAGGAAACTGAAAGTAAAACACCGGGGCACTATTTGTCTTCTGATATAATGACGTATTTTAGCATATAATAAACTTCCTAAGAAATCTTGTCCAAAAAGTTGAAAATGAATATAATTAATCTTTTAGACTTAAAGACCCTGTAGAGCCATATGGAGGACAGGGAGAGGCAAGATCAATGACACTATTTAGAAGCAGTAAGACAATCTGAAGTGGGGAATCTACACCTAAACTGGTTCTGTTTCTTTAACAACCTAAAGAGCTATTAGGAGAGATCTTCTAGACTGAAGGATACCTAAAGAGACATTACATGGGATGTATGTGATTTCTTTTGATTCCAAATCAAACGTATCAATCATAAGAAACATTTGGGAAAATAGAGAAAAACTGAATAATTACCAGATACTCATTTTATAGGATATGATAATGATATTGTGATTATGTAGGAAAGTATCCTTCCATAAGTATCTTCATTTTTAGAAGATACTTATGGAAGGATGTATTTAGAGGACATGTTATAATATTAGTGATTTGCTTTAAAATATATCAGTAAACACCTTTTAAAGAATTAGACAAAGCAATTGTGACAAAAAAATGATAGCTATGGAATCTGTGTGTAAAAGAATAGAGCTTCATTGCACTACTTTCTTTGCTTAAAAATTCATGTAATAATACGTTTTAAATTTTTATCTTCTAAAATATGCTTGTAAAATGGTTAGGGGTCTAAAAGAGTATTTGGTGGCTAGTGCGAGTCTCCTTTCAACATTCACAAGTTGTATGACCTCAGACTTACTCTCCATTTTCCTTATCTGGAAAATGTGAATCTTTTCCAACTATAGTTTTAGGGTTACATGAACTAATTCACGCTTGGCCCATACCAAGTGCTCCATAAATGTTAGCCATTATTATCATCATCATCACATTCATCATTATTAAAAACGTAAGTAGGACTATGTTACACTCACACATTATGTTACACTCACACATCACTTTAATGTTTAACAAAGTGCTTTCAAAACATTTATCTATGTCATTAATAATAACATATTTGGTTTTAATAGAATATATTTAAATTCGCTAGATTCTCTGGGATTTGGATTATTGATATCCCTTGATTACATAAAATTACTGGTATTTATTTGGTAAAAGTTATACATATAAGTTACCACTTTCAAAGAATAAATGGAGTACTGAGTATAAATCAGACTTGATTTTTTATAGTTTAGAAATATATGGGCTTTTGCTGATTTTTCTGGTCCTCACTTTTGTTAGTATTCACTTTAGTAAAGCTAAATGTGGGGTATTTGAACTTTCTGGTTGCTTTGAGTTTTTGTGAGTGGTGGATTATACTGTATTTTATAGCAAATAGATACTATATTTCCAATAAATATAAAGATAAACATGCATTGCAAACATCTTTGTTGATCACAGGAGTATTCAAGCTTTCCAATTCTGAAGAGATAGGTTAAGGGTGTGAATGAGAATGCTTATTATTAAAAGGGTGACTCCAAAAAACTGCCAATTGTTCCCAGTGGCAGGATGTTTATTTTTTACTATAATTGCATCTGGAAATAGAATTCAAACATTGCAACCTGACCAGTGTTATTCTTCAGAAATTCAGTGAAGGCTCATGGTCAACTAATTTAATAACTGGCAAATAGAAATGAGTCCACTAGGCCCTGAGGGGGTCCAGGGAAAATGAGTGAAACTCTTGGCCCTTTTCAGCCTCCTTAGTCACAAACATACCTGCAGGGGAAGGGGAGAGAGGACTGAAAAGGATATAGAAAGTTTTAATCTGTGCTTCTATCAAAGCAAGCCTCATATTATACACTTCAGATGACAGAATCAGTATATAGTAGTAAACAAGTCTATGCAAACAAAAATCATTCCTTGACTCAAAACATACTTACACTTTTCCTTTATACAGAAATGTCTTAATAAAAATCCTTAGACTGCTATAAATGCTCCATATAAGTGCTCACATATCATTTCATAGTTCCTCTCTTTTTTCATAGTTCTTCTCTTATTAAATAATAGCCAACAATATAGTTACTTCATTTCTTTATAGATTTGGGGTTTCTTAAGGAGAGAGAACACATATTCTCTTTTTAAGTACATGTCTGACATATTTGAATCTGAAAAATGTTGGCTTAATTTATTTCTCACAATAATGATGTACTATTCTTTGAATATGGAGAGGACCCTACAGCCCATCACTATATTGACATGTGCTTAGCAAGATGTGCACCTCATTCCTCTTACTTTCTTACTTTCTCTTCTTGGGATCCAACATTTTCAAGTAACTAGTTGAGCAAAGGACTATAATCTAAATGTTTTATCATACCCATTATACATGTTTACACAGATACAAATACATACACACACACACACATATGAAAAAATCACAAAGAAATTCTACTATATACCATGCATTCTGAAAAAATGAAAATGCTGGTCATAATCCACTAAATGAACATTAGAACCCCTACTTATTTGTAAGCTATAGTTTGACAATTACACAAAAGGTCTACTGCTTGCTTCATAACAACCCCAACATTTTATTGTTTTAATTTCTTATTCTCCTTGAGGTCTTTTTAACAATCCCAGATCCTATGTTTTCCTAATCCTTGAATTTTTCCCCTGACCAAGATTCCCAGCATCTCTGCATTGCAGACGTCCACTTCCTGCATCTGAGGATGTACAGAGACAGCATCTTACGGATTGGCAGGACTGCCTCCAATTGTTTTATGCTCTTTCCTCAATCAGCAGGAAGTCAAGTTGTCCAGCCTATGGCTTTTGGAAGCCCTAGGGGAACAATAATCTTGTAGACCCACAGCAGGATGACAACAGAGCATCTTGTTGGCAGAATCTATTGTTACAAAGGTGGAATTTAAAGAATGGCATGCCCTTTACTTCTAAAAGTTTATGAAACCATGTGGATAGAGCTTGTAATGTAAAGATGCTGCTATTCGGGGAGACTGTCACATTTGTGACTTTCAGGCCTCAAAAGCACCTCTATTTTTTGCCTGTAGCTCACTCATTCTCTTTTGTGGCAAATTCAATTTCACAAGATACACTTGTATTATAGTACCAATGTAATATTAGTCATCTATTATAGATGTTCATTTTACCTGAAATCTGTTTTTATGTTTCCCGTCTTAATACAATGCCATGTTTTACTATTATAACCCAAAGGGTTGTATGAATAGAAAGAAAATTCATTATATTATACACAAAGTAATTACATTTGAGGCTATTACAGTGACTTCACATCCGGGGTAAAAATTGGCAGTCAACAATGTGCAGAATCAAACTGAGATTAGTGTTTTCCCAGCTTTAGCAAATCTACCAACACAAACATCTTAAAACCAAAGTTTTAGCATTTGCTGATTCTGAGTCTCCTAGTGAATTAACTGTCTCATCATGCTTAAAATACAGCTTCTTTCAAGGAGTAAAAATATTTTTTTCTAAATCTCAAATATTAGGAAGAAACCTATGAATCCTCATTGAATATGGATAAGTTATGTTGTATAATTTGGTTTTATTCTAGCATTTGAATTAGTTAGATTTTGGCAAACCAACCCTTGTGGAACTTAAATCTTGGCAGGTGTCAATTATGATACATTTATTGCACTTAAACTTTTTTCTTGAAAGTGAAAATATAGGAGGATAAGGCTCATTTTCAACATTTAATAAAATTCTATGCTTGATAATATTATAGTGTTTCCCCCTATAATTTTGTATTTCTTTATCTTCTATTTATGTTGTTTGCTTTCATCCATGGATGATTTTCTCTGCCATCCCTAAGTATTTAGTAATGTTTAGAAACATTTCTGATTTCCATGACTATGGGGTTGGAAGTTGCATTATAATGCTGATATCCTACAGGTAAAGGTCAGTGATGCTACTAAATATTAACAATTAATAAGAGAGCCCTCTACACAAATAATTATCTAGCCCAAAATGTCAAAATGGCTAAGGTTAATAAACCTTATTTTTATGTATAGCAGTGCGATGTTTCTGTAATTACAAAAATTAGTAAAAGTTTGAGGCTTATGAGACAAGATTATCAATAAACATTTAGGTATAATGTCTATGAAACTATTAAAATTATCTTGATAATCGCATGTGTCTCTCAATGGGGATGTATTCTGAAAAAATATATTGTTACAAAATTTTGTCATCATAGTAACATCATAGAGTGTCCTTTCACAAACTAAGACTGTGAAATCTAGATGTCACTAGTAACATAATCTTGTACATGTGATCTGCTGTTGACTGAAACATATGGTGAGTGTCTTTCTTGAGCTCCCTCCCTACCTGCCTATATATATGTTGGTGTTTGAAGCCACTGCTCTGATTGCTTGTGTCAGTGCAGAAGAAAATATTAATATTAATCACTGTCAACAGCTTTCTGAAGAAAAGGGCTGATGTACTCTCCTAATTCATGCTGTCACTCAAAAAAGCACCATTTGACATTTGGTCTCTGTTTACAAAGTTGTCATGTCTTCAATGGGCCTTCTGTTTTTGAGTCTCAAGGTAACTTTTTTGAGCCCATTTGAAATGAAGGGTTGTTATACAGACTAAAGCATATTCTTCATGATAGCTTAATTGTTTATGCGACATATAAAGTTTAAAAACTAAAACAAAACAAAAATACAAGTTCCATAAAGAGGAGTCTATAAGAATAAAATGCTCACTAAAGTAATGAACAGGGAACCTGACTTGAGAAAACAGCTCCTTGAATGAAACTGTGATATCTTTATAGGCCAGTTTTACTAGGATAATAGGTACATTTCATTGAAAAAAATTTTAGGGTCATTTTAACAAAAAACTTTTAAAAATAATGAGCAATCACTTTTAGACCATATGAGTCATACTTTTCCAAGTCTTTAAACTGAAAGTGGTCTTAAAGTCATCCTTTTAAGAAGCTGTCTAATCCCCTTTTCAAGGGCATTAGCATTATTACTAGTTGAGATGTTCAAGTCAGTAACTTATCTAGGTTGTATATATTATACAGTTTTTAAAGATTAGAGCTGTAGCTTTTGTTACATATATCTACATGTCTGGTATACTGAAGTAATTGATAGTTCATAAAGTTGATGAATGTTTGCCATGTATGCTGTAGAAGAAAATTTTATGATCCATGCAGATGGCTTTGAGTGACAGTCATGCTTCACTTCTGTATCTTCCTCAAATAACTTTTTAAAGATGTAAATTAATATAACGGTGTTATGTTCATTGTATGACAGTGATTTGTGCTACAAAATTAATCCATTACTTAAAAATCATTTTTTTCTATATGGATTCATGGGGGAAATAGTAATATAACATTTTTTAGTTTCAAAGGTACTCTCTAATTTTCTAATGACATTTTATTGAAAGGAAGCCTAGCTTACTATCATACATAAATGCCATATTAGAAAGAGAAAATGGTATGTATAATGATGAAAATGAAAAATGCTTTTTCTAAGGCTAATTTATTTAACTACTGTGAATTTTCAAGTGAACTTCAAGCATGACTGTGTGATTTTTGATAAAAATACTTTGAATAACATAGGCACTATCAGCAATACTTTCAGATTGGAAAAGGAAAGAAATACTCAGTGATCTTTGTTAAAATGTAGACCCACAAAGTCGTCCATGATCCTCAAGCATCTGTTTTCTGTTAACAATCAAAAAGGTCTTCATTATTAATTTAGAAAATAAGCAAAGGTGAAAATATTGTTTATATATGAAAAAAGAGGTGCCTTAGCATGCACATTCTGAATATCTTAGAAGGCTAGAGCTAAAAACTGGAGTTTTAAGATTGCCATTTTTTAGAGATTGGGAAACAGGCCAGCAGGGCCTATGGTGCTTGCTCAGGTTCACACATATGACAGATGACAGTGCCAGCTCCACTGCTGTAACCAAGGCTCACTCTCCAAATTTCACTATGGGAATATGACCTCCACAACGAACTCTTCAGCACTGAGTTAACAGGTTCAGAAGTTTTTTCCCTAAACTGGCTCAACCTTATATGCCAACCAGGTTTAGAATTATGCCATATTGCTAGGGGATAGATAGTGAGAACATGAG